>NC_081415.1:64950188-65253688 GCF_030272615.1 Cryptomeria japonica | reverse complement strand
TGTCAATCTCCTTCTCAACTTCAACTTGTTTTGAGCACTACCCTTCAGAAAGTTTCTTGTCACTACAATACTTATTTACAAAGTTAGATGACTTGTCAAGTTTCTTTCAAAGATTTACAATCTCTACTTCTAAGGAGCGACATTCTTCTTCTTTTTCTTTGATTTTTCCTTGAGTTAACTCAAGAATCCTTTTGTCCTTTTCAACTTGTAATGTTAGATCAAAAATGAGTTTTTAATGATTTTGATTATGATCTTTTATAGATACATCTTATTTTTTAGTTTCTTTATTTCCTTGAGAGCACTTCTTAACTCTCCTTCAAGGTCAATTTCAGATTCAGATTTATTTGAATCAATTCCTCTCGAGTGGTATTTGGGGTCACTATTGCCATGAATAGTGTTTCTTCTCCTTCTTCAATTGATTCATCAAAAAGACTATCTATCACATCTACACACAGACTCTTGTTCTTGTTTTTAAAGACACTCTTCTTTCTAGTGTCCTTGTCATCACTATCAAGATATGTTTTTGGACATTGAAAAGCATAATGTTCGATCTTGCCACAATTGAAACATTTAAAGGGTAATTTCCCCTTATACTTACTAGACCCTCTTAATATTTTGTTAACAAAATCCATGTCTTGTTCATCTATATTTTTAAATTCATACATGGTATCACTATCCTTTTTGATAGACTTAAAGTATATTCTGTATTGGTAGAACAATTGTCATCAATCCTCATTTCATAAGTTGTAAAGACACAATGAAAATTATCTAAGGTGACTTATTTAATATCTCTTTCCTCTAAGGCAGAATTTTGGAATCAAATTTAGGTGTTAAAGACCTCAACACCTTTTTAACTACAACTGGTTCTTTGAAATCCTAACCAAGTTATCTTATAGAGTTCACAACTTCTTGAACTCTCAAGAAATAATCTGCAATTTTCCCATTTTTCAGTCGTTTTGAGACTCTAAAACCTAGCTCTAAAGGTTTGAAACTTTTCTTCTTTGACCCGTTCATCACCCTCATAGATATGTGAGAGTTTATCCCAGACAAGTTTAGCATTTTTGCAATCATGATTTTAACCAAGACATCATTAGTCAGACCACAACAAATAGCATTAAAGACTTTGGCATCACACTCATATTCCTTTTCCTCATTAGGAGTGGAAGGTGTTGTAGTAGCAGTGTATGCATTTTCAACAACAGACCAAACTTTATAGCCTAGAGAGGTTAAATTCCTTTTCATTTTGAACTTCCAGAAAGCATAATCATAACCATCAAATAAAGGTCTTATAATAGATGATTGTCCCTCTTGACTAGCCATAAGCACTCCTACTAGGAAACTCCTAGTTTTCTTTTGAATAAGGGTTTGAATCTAATACCACTTGTTGGAGTACAATCAACATTGAGAGGTGGGGTGGGGGCGGGGTGTGTGTGTGTGAATTAATGCTGATAGTGAATTATCAATCTTTTAAAACTCTTGATATTAGAAAGATATAATTATCATGAAATGACAAGTAGATGCATCATCATGCACAAATCACACAACACAAATTGACACAATGATATGTCCTAAGTGTAAACCCTCCTTGGGAATAAAACCACTTGAATTGCCTCATTAGCTTATATGAAAAAGAATCACTTTTACAATGCCTCACTTGCAAGAATTACCTCACTGACCAAAGAACCTCACAAGTTACAAATATGCTCACTGGCTTTTACCAATGCCTCACTAGCTATTCTAATCACACTGAATGAATTTTACATGCAAAGTTTTTATATCTGATTCTTTACGTAGCAACTTATAATCTCATATCAACTGAGATTTAGAAGCAGTAGTACATCTCAAATAGTTCACTTACAATACATCATAGTGTATATTTGAACATACAAAATCATATCATATAAAGACCCTATTTGCTCATGTATTAAATACAATTACGCATATAAAACTAAACACATACAATGTAGTGAAACAAATTTCTTTCAAATATTTCTCATAGAAAAACAGATATACAACACGAATCAATACTTTTGTAATACTGAAATAACTTTGCAAAGTAACATATAGCAAGAGAGAATGTTTTCTTTTGATCAACCGCACCTCTTTGTTTTGAAAGGTTTCAATAAATCACATATAATGTTCAACATCTTTTAATGAAAGATGAACTAACTTCTCCAGAACTGTCCTCAACTAAAATGGAATTGAAATCTTCATAACTGTTTGTCAGATTTTAGCAAATGCTAGAGTAATTTTCCTTTACAGCAAAATTGAAATAGTAAAATTTTCATAATACCCGAACCAAAACCAAACTTGGGTTAAAAAAAAATTATACAATAAAACAAGGGTAACCCGAAGTAGGGTTTATGTCAAATAAAATAGTGTTAAGTGTAGACATAAGGGTAAAAGAAATTTACCCACATTAAAACCCAAAAAGAAAGATATTTCAAAGTAGGATTTAATATTACAAACCCCTTAACACAAAATTACCAGATACTAACCATGAAGAAAACATTCTATAGACAAAGAGTGCAGTATATCGTATCATACTAGGTTTTAGTATAAAAAAAAAGTATTTACAAAAAAAGATAACACAAACCCCCCCTTTATAAGATACATGATAACACAACATGAACCGTGGAATACAAAACCACCCATACACAAGCTAATGAAACTAAACCTTCATCAACTTTAATACTGCTAAGAATAATACCATTTGACAAACGAAAAAACTTCTTTTCGCAAAATTGAAACAAAACATGTATCAAGGGAACAAGAACACCTGTAAACGTATTTTCCTTCCACTAGAGAGCCCTCATACTGCCATCAATTTTCTGTCAAGCCATTGCTCTAGAAACAGTTTCAAGACAAACTATTTGCCTTTGAAACAGATTGAATAACTATCTAACTGCCCGTGCATAGCCATCTCATCAAAACCCTAAGAGTTGCGAGTTGTGCCCTAGTTCGAGGGCTTCAAATGAGCTTCGCAAAATAATATTCTTCAAATCTTTATTCAAACACAAATACAAACCTAAAGTGAATTAGATGGGAATGTTTTCATATAGCAAATTCCTTGTCGGTGGGAAACAAAAGATGTCATGTTACCTAGTCACTTAGGTGACTTTACCTTAGCATGGCACTTAGGTAATTTTGAACTTTATCTTTTCTTTAGTGACATAATCACTACTGATAATCACCTTAAGCTACTTTAAGTATAGCATACACAACAAGCTCACTAAGAAACCACCTTACAAAATGAAAGATGTCAAAGTGAAATATTTAACACTAATGCGAACAAAATGCCTTAGGGAGGAACAACCTTTGGATGTCTTAAAAAGGGTTTTCAAACTCAGAACTAGATGAAGAAAACTCTTATATGAGATGCTTCACGACTGAGACTTGAATCAACATTTAATATATTTCTTAAATAGGGGTATACATCACCAAAACTACAGAAAAAAACCTCTTACATGGGATGTCCTCGAAACTAGGCATGTATCTATCTCAATCAGGATTACACATTCTTGACACCAGAGAAAACAAACTCTTAAGTGAGATGTTCTCAAAGCCAGACATTCGCCCCTTAAAATTTCCATTTACATTATATGTCTTAAATAGGTTGATGCACACTTGAAACCAAAGGAAACAAACTCTTATATGGGGTTCTATATACTTGAAACTAGACAGCACTTTGCACACACACTAATACATTTGGCCTAAAATTCCGAGGGAGGTTTCCAATGGAGGAAGTATAATGTCAACAAATTTGATTTTTTTTTGAAAAATTGTCCGCATTCATCGGAATTCTGACGATAATTCAATATATGTTTTTGAGAGAGAAGGAATTAGCAATGACATTTGTGCTTTTTTACAAAAAGTGCCCGTGTTCGTCAAAATTTCGATGACAATGACATTACTTAAAAAAAGCAAAAGACCAAGACATTTCAAATCATTTTCGCGGCCTCTTCCCATTCTCATGTTGCCGCCCCAGCAACGTACTGTTGCGTAGAGTAAGCGTGAAGCGTGAACTGTTTTGACCGATTATTGCTAGCTCCAAGCATTCTCAGCTCATGGAATAGGGTTTGCGAAAATTGGAGCAATGTCGGCTCATGGAATAGGGTACGTGTAAAGCTCTGTCAACATCCTCCAGCCTGTGTGAAAATGAGAGCAATGTTGGCTCATAAAATAGGGCATGCTCCCAGGTATGAATCATATATCGTATGAATCGACATCCTTTTTCGAGATTTTTTTTTTTTCAAAAAACTATTCATATGTTTTGTTTTATGCTCCCACATTTTGCAGACATATCTACCAGGGCATTCACAACTACAACATTTCAAAATCTCCCTTAATGTTTCGATTGATGCCCAGACCCTATTCGAAGGTTCCAATCTCAAATGTGTATGAAGAGGGTGCTGGCAATGGTTGTGGATTTCGGTTCTACACCTACAATGTGCATTTGCCTTAAGGTTTCAAAAAGATTTTCAACGAATCTACTTTTTGCATATCGTGCATTCCATGAGACGCCATTTTTGTGGGGAATTTTAGCAGTTTGAATTCCTTGTTCATGTCTTCATAGTATTGAAAGTTTCTAAAGCATTTTAAAAGGTCTATTTTGTGCAATCCCAGTGATCATTGTGTTCGACTAAAGACCAATAGGCTTCATTCCCCTTCTTTAATTCATTTATTAGTATCTATCACCCATCTATTTTGCAGCTGCAGATAGCGATGTTTCTATTTCTCTGTTGGCCTGGGCGAAGATGTAAAGCTCTGTCAACATCCCCCAGCTTGTGCAAAAATGGGAGCTTTGAAATGGCACACTAGCTGTTTGACAGACTACCTCACAGAAATTCAATTTTTTTGAACAAGGTATGAACATCTATCATAGGATAAATAATAGAGGAATTTTGTTACACGTTGTAGTTGCAATTGCCAGGGTGCATGTTTTAAAGATGTTTTATATCATAGAATCAATATTCCAATGACTATTTATTTTTTAAAATTTGGATATCGTATTCACAACTGATGTCTATTTTCATGAAACTATTCCTTTAGGGAAGCAAAAAAAGCCTAAAAAAACTACACAAGGCTTAAACCATTATTTATAGCTCCTAGAAAATATCTTCATTACCAAAAAAACCTATTCATACTTGAAAACATTATTCACACCTAAAACATTGTCCATTCCTAAGACATTAATCACAACATTAAATAATATTCATAGTGTAAATAAACACTATTCATGTTTAAATAATTGTTCATAGATTCATTTAACCTCAAAAATTACTCTAGAGGCTCTTGAGGCCAAATTTGTTGTTCTCTATATGAATTATGGGGTTTGAAATCTATCTATTTAGTATGATTGTGTAATATCCCTTGTCCAATGATGTCTGAAAAACAAGGAATATTCACTGTCAATTCTGCAAGAGTCCTAAAAAAATGGGTGTATAATGATGCAACCTCAAATTCCTCTTATTTCATATCTAAATCAAACAGATACCTCATTTACAGTCATAAATACATGTTATAGGAAGCTAATGTAAAATTACATGGACTATCATAATAATGTATCAAAATTAGACTTCACTAGATTATTGACATTTCGTCAAACATGTCATACAACCTCTAAAAACATATTACAGCTACAAGCCCATTCAAATCTTATTATAAACTAGTTCCAATGCAATCATAGGATCTTTACATAGGCTGACTACCAAGAGATATTCTACTAATTTTTTGAAGACATTAGATAGTCACTAATTGAAGCATATATCTCAAAATTACAATGAAAGAAGAGGTCTGAAGAACTTGATTAAGCTATGCCCAAGTCTCGCGATGTAAACACCAACATTATTGATCCAAAATAAAGCCATGTTAGATTTATGATCTTCAATAATTTCTCATAGACAAGAGATAAAATTAAAAAAACCACATGATTACTACAATAAATTTATTTTCTTATTAAAAATATAAATAATTACATTAGATATATATTCCACATAAAGAAAAGAAATCATGAAAATCATTTGTGTCTTAAATAATGAGATCAACAACTAAAAATGGGAAAATACTATCCTAATTACGACTCCCTAATTAGTATAAGATACTATTTCCAATATTATACTAAGGATAAATATTCAAAAAGTATAATAATTACACTAATGCATATATCACTCTCATGCCTTCCTTAATTTGATATAAGGTCCCTCTATCCAAATATGAAGTCCCAAGGGAGTTGTATGTGTCAATTATTCAAGCTTCTTCTAAATCTATTCCAACCTCTTCTTCCAACACATGTCTTGATGATGGTTGAAGATCTTTAAACTTTGAAAATATGAATGAAGACACTCCTCTAGATATGATTTAAATACCATATTTAATTATACACATGGATGCAATGTACATGATTTAGGATGTGTGCAATGAAGTGTGGAGGTTCATGAGAAATATACATTACATTTTTCTGAAGAAGATTTAGGTTTCTATCCTCCTCCTTTGTTGACATCCCCTCCCCCATTGTCTAATATATCTATGCCTTTTCCAACAACTTTTAATCACAACAAGAGAAAATTTTGTATGAGTTTCTTAGAGACAACTTTATTACTCTCCCCTTGAAAAATTGAAGAAAAAACCATAAACAAAATTAGGACAATCCTTTTTTCAAGCATCATCAACTTTTCCACTAATGAATGTCATGATTTGGAGATTAAAATTCAACAACTTATTGTAGTTCTAGCAACCTTTAAATAATAGGTGACAATGAGTTATACACTCATCATATCCCCTCTAAATGACATTTATAACCTATTATGTTTTTATCGTGCTATATGACATTGGTAGCCTAATTACCTATTAGGGGCTCATTGTCATTCATGGTACTATGATTTCATGTGCAATCATAGTTGGGAGGTAACATAATAGCCAAGTTCTTCTTCTCTCTACATTGTGTAGCAAGAATAATAGTTGTCAATTATTCCTCTTTTTTAAGGATCCACTTTAGCTTTGTTGTTTTTTATCTTTTATAACTTGATATCCTTTCTTGCATAGAATTGTCCTCAATCCAAATTCTCTCCTTGCTTGGATGTGTTCGTTCCTAGATTAGGAACTCTCTCATTTTTTTTGTAGGCAAATAAACAAAGACATCGACCTCTCCTCTCTACTTATACACAAAATGACTAATTGAAACCACTTTATATACACAAAATGTCTCCTTGCACTAATCGAACCTCAAAAATGTGACACCCTTGTCCAACAAGGGTTGATACTCTAAAACACAATGCCTATTATTCATGAGCTCAAGGTGGTTGCTCTCATGCTCAATAAAAATATGATCAAAACTTTTTGTAGTTTCGCCACCATCATAATATAATTTTGCTATTGTTAACATCATACATCCTCATGCTACACTGACAATTCATCGGGATCTTCAATTTATTCACTCTTTATATGTCATTGACTACCTTTAACTTATGAACCTTCAAATAAATCATCATAATGACCTTCAAATAAATCATCACAATGACCTTTATTCACTCTTTATATGTTAGTGACTACCTTTAACTTATGAACCTTCAAATAAATCATCATAATGACCTTTATTCACTCTTTATATGTCAGTGACTACCTTTAACTTATGAACCTTCAAATAAATCATCATAATGAGTACCTTTGATTTTTTATTGTTCCACCCTACAATTTTGTATTTGAGGTATGTAAAATAGTTGCTATATAGAGTTTTTTAATCTCTCTGCATTCTTTTGGTTGCCTTCATTTAAATTATGTAATGTTTCCATGATTTCAAAAAATAAAGATTTTAGGAACAAGGTTTGATATGCATATATTTCTTATATACTAGCACAAAAATTGACTGTTGGGGGTGTTATGGATATTTTAATACAGACATTTTAAATATAGAAACCCTTGTTATAAAATCTTAGAACTGATTCCAACACCAAGAAGTAGGGCTATTTTAGAGATTTTGGAAGTAACTACACATCAAATTTTGGGTGCCTTTGAAAAGAAAGTGGTATGATGAAATCTTTGGGCATAAAATAGATGAAATACACTCCATACTACTGCTGCACAATATTTTGGTCGATGATATTTTTAAAATAGTAAAGGAATGTGTATGGAACAACCAAATTCTTATCATTATAAACAATGAATATTTTAAGATTCTTTTATGATGTGTAAGTTGAGAATATTTTATGTTCAAGGTCCCTAGATGAGTACACTTTAAACTGATTTTAGCAATGACTATTGGATGTAGACAAAATGAATGCTTTTTGGATTAGGATGGTACACATAATCTACTATCAAAAGATTGTCAAAAATTCTTGGGACTAGGAGGTGTGAACTAGCCTAGTCTTCTACTTTGGATTGCCTTGCATCCAAATGGTTTTGTTTGTTAATCTTCTCTATCATGGATCACCTAGCATAAAACAACTTTCTAGCCAATGAAATCCATCATGTAGCATGAGTCACCCAACATTACACAACTTGTTAGCTACTAGTATTTACGTTTCTTCTCTTTTCTCTTATCACATGACTAATAGTAAGCATCTCCTTAGTAGACCTAGAAGTCATATCTCTTCTCCTATGATAGAGTGTTCAAGTAGAATTATTGGGACTAGGAGGTGCAGATCGACTAGATCCTTCACCTGTCGGATGTAGACAAAATGAATTCTTGTTGGATTAGGATGGTACACAAAATCTACTATCAAAAGGTTGTCAAAAATTCTTGGGACTAGGAGGTGTGAACTGGCCTACCCTTCTACTTTTCATGCCATCAAAATTTGAGTTTGATTGTCATCATTTATTTTGCCAAGTTATTCACACGTAACCCTTGAATCAATTTCCTACACACAAAATGACGAAAATAGGTTTGTTGATGAGGCCTTTCCTAGGTCAAACCTCAGGTAGTGAATTAACCTTGAAGTATAAGGTTTTCCTTTTTAGGGAAAGGATAGATTTAATCTAAAAATGCTTAAAATTGAACATGATACCTTGATGAATCTTTCTTGAATCCTCACACAAGGTTTTAGGATGGCATGCAGACTATTGTTCATGAATGTTGTGCTTTAACTTGAATTCTCCTTCAATGCTTGATGAATGCTATATTGCTTGTTCACTTGGAATTGAATTGATTTTATAATTAAGAGATCACTTGAATTATAGGTAGACCCCTTCAAATGACAGGGTAGGCTTCCTTTTATACCTAATCATACATAAAGTGTTTTAATTTTTTCTCACACATGAGGCAAGAAATGAGGGGTCATATTTTGGGTCCCAATCATGAGTAATAGGGCACCTAAGGCATCCTAGTCTTGTCAATTCAGGATGTGAAATGCTAAAGTGGGCATCAATGTCTCAAGATCAAATGGACCTTAAGTGATTGTCTCCCTTGCATATGATTTGTTTGGGTGATAAACTTCACCATTCTACTCACAAGAATTTTTATTAAGTCTCAAATATAGGGATCATAACTTATTAATGATGCAATGAAAGTCTTTCATGAAGGAGTTCTATAAATGTTTTTGGATGAGTCTTTGTCAAGTGCAGAGAAAATACAATTAATTCTTAATGGATTTAAGGAACATGCTTTAAAATTGGAAGCCAAAGTTTTGAAGGATGTAGAGAAGAAGGTGGAAGAGAAAAGGCTAGAATTTTTGGTGATTAGATGTGAAACAACACATATCCAACTACAAGAAAGCATAATTTTTTTTTAGAAAAGTCTAAAGGATGTAGTGGCGGCATACATGTTTTAAAAGAAATGGCCTAAATATACTAAGGATATTAAGGGTCACATAGATATTATAGCATCACAAGTTGTAAAACTATCCAATACTATAGACATGAAGAATGATGCAGAAGCAAATATAAGGCTTCAAATAGAAAAATTGTACATACAATTAAATCCATTGACTAATCAGAAGAACAAAATTAAGAAACGGTTCGATCATCTGAGCGATATTGTAGACTTGCAACTCACCAGCTACTTAGTTTTTGTGGGTAAGAATTTTTTTTGTTTTGGTTATCGTTGTGGTGTTTGTAGAGAGACATTTACAAATTTATATCTATTTTCACTACTTAATGGTTTATGGGTTTGTAATGGTAATTTAATGTTGTTTCATATTTTTGTATAGATTCTTTATAATAGCCTATTATAGTGATTTGTTCTATTATGGATAATGTTGTGGGTTAGACGACATGAAAGCATTGCATGAGTTATACTTTTAAAAATTACATGAAACATTTTTAATTTATTTGATTCAGTGTTATTTGAAAAAAAGTTTATCAATGATGTTTCCTTTCTCCAAGAATTGGATCTAGGATCTTTTCGTCAAATAATATGTAACATCCAATGACTAAATATTTTGTTTACAAATGCTTATTTATTTAATTATCATCTAAGCGTGAATTAAAATTTATAGCCGTGCAGAAGCAGAAGATACAAGCTGAAGACTCATGTGCAAGTAAATTTTGTAAAAGAAAGCAAGCAGGCATTATCTTGAATGACATGGAAACATGCTCAATAGCTTCCTAGAAGAGAGCAATTGGAGAAAAGAAGAGGAAAGTGTTAAAGGGTGATAAATACATAGAGTATGCAATACAAACAAACAATGTTTGGAGTGTGTGATGTGACATCTCTAATTTATGTTCGGAGGGACTAACTGGTTTTGAAGTTCTTGGGAAACCTATTGGACCACGCTTGGAGGAAATCAACGTGTTAATGTAAGGGCCACCTTTTTTCTATTATGAGAATGATTCTTTTGCACTGAAGGATATTTGGAAGACAATATCCAAAAATTTCTATAGTGTGGAACCAGAGTTGGTGGATTCGAAGTACTTTTTGGCTTCTAGAAGACCAAGAGGTTATGTACACAATCTCGCAATTGAAGGGCGATTTCAAGTATTACCTCTCCCCCCCATGACTATTCAGGAGGAACTTCCTCAGACAAAGGACTATTGGCCTCCATGGGATCAAAGAAAAAAATTGAATTGCATAGATTGTAGATGATGTGGTGGTGTCCTTCGTGAAGAACTCTGCACTATAATTGAAAATTCACGAGGGAAACTACAAGATAGTTCAAACATAAATACATTCTTGATAAGTGCAAAAAATGGAACTTGGTTTGGGTGGGGCCAGGTCAGGTGGCTCCTCTAGAGGTTAACGAGATAGAAATAATATTAGGATTTGAAAAAGATCACACTCGTGGAACTTCGTGTGTGACTAATTGATTACGTTGTTTGGGTAATATTGCATTCCAAATAGATACAGTTGCATACCATTTATATTTCTTGAAAGCATTTTATCCTGATGCCATGTTAAATTAAAGTACTTTCTCTTCTATCTGGTATTGGTGGAGCAAAGGTTGCATTGCATTGACCTAGGATACATATTTCTGCAGATACAACACAAGTTAAATGTATCCCAGGTTGATGCAAAGAAACCTCTGCTCCAGAGATCACCAGAAAATCAAGAAAGAACTTTAATTTAATGCCATCAAGATAAAACGCTTTAATCAAGATAGATAAATGGTATGCAACTGTATCTATTTGGAATGCATTACCCAAACAACGCAATCAATCAGTCGTACATGAAGTTCCACGAGTGTGATCTTTTTCCAATCCTAATATGATTTCTATCTCGTCAAACTCTAGAGGAGCCACTTGACATGACCCCACCCAAACCAAGATCCATTCTTCCCACTTTTCAAGAATGTATTTTTGTTCACTATCTTGCAGTTCCCCTCATGAATTTTCAATTATAGTGCACAGTTCTTCATGAAGGACACCACCAAATCATCTAGAGTCTATGCTTCAATTTTTGTCTTTGATCCCATGGAGGCCAATCGTCCTTTGTCTGAGACAGTGCTTCCTGAATAGTCATGGGGGGGAGAGGTAATGCTTGAAATCACCCTTTAATTGCGAGATTGTGTACATAACCTCTTGGTCTTCTGGAAGCTAAAAAGTACTTCGAGTCTACCAACTCTAGTTCCACACTATAGAAATTTTTGGATATTTCCTTCCAAATATCCTTCAGTGAAAAAGCATCATTCTCATAATAGATAAAAGGTGGTCCTTACATGAACACATTGATTTCCTCCAAGCCTAGCCTAATAGGTTTCCCAGAAACTCCAAAACTAGTCACACACTCCAGACATTGTTTGTTTGTATTGCATACTCTCTATTTATTTATCACCCTTTAACACTTTCCTCTTCTTTTCTCCAAATACTCTCTTCTAGGTAGCTGATGAGCTTGTTTCCATGTCATTCAAGAGAATGCCTGCTTGCTTTCTTTTACAAAATTTACTTGCACATGAGTCTTCAACTTGTATCTTCTACTTCCACACAAATATAAATTATAATTCATGCTTAGATGATAATTAAATAAAATAAGCATTTGTAAAGAAAAAGATTTAGTCATTGGATGTTACATATTATCTGACAGAAAGATCCTAGACAATTCTTGGAGAAAGGAAATATCATTGATAACCTTTTTTTGTAAATAAGACTGAATCAAATAAATAAAAAAAATTTTATGCAATTTTTAAAAGTAGAACTCGTTCAATTCTTTCATATACCGACGGGAAAGCCGTCTGACCCACAACATTTTGATATCATCAGAATTCTGACGACAACTAAAGAAACATCCGATAAGGATGTTGTATATCCGACGTCACTTCCTTGTCAGACGGTCATCGAGGAGAAAACATAGCATCCATCGGAATGCCGACCGTAATCCATCGATATTTTTGGTCGGGGAGCAAATATAACCATCGTCGGAAGATTTCATAAAGTTGTCAGAATTCCGATGCAAATGGCATCATTGGGAAGACCGACGACAAGTTTTTGAAGTTTAAATTAGTCGAAAGTCTGATGTGGTGTCGTCCGACTACTGACAATTGTCCATCGCATATTAGGCCCAAATGTACGAGTGACTCACATGAGGATGATTGGAACAAGAAAAACACATCTAGACTATTCCTAGTCACCTCCCTAACATGGATCACCTAGAAAAACACATCTAGTGAATATCCATGCTCTTCTATTCTCTTCTCATGAACTCATAGCTAAGCTATTTGTAGTTCATGGATGATGTGTGCTTTGCTCTTTTATGTGATCACTTGTGTTCATCAGATGGCATTTTTCAAGAATGATATTACTAGTTGAGACATTTTGATATCGAGGTCTCTTCAGCTAGTTGACTTGAGGTCTATTTTTCTATCTTTAGCTTTTGTGTTATCTTTTTTCTTTATTTTCCTTTTTGTCTTTGGTTTTCCTTTATTTGTCTTTTTTTCTTTGTTTATCTTTTTGTTTTTATCTTTTTTTGTCTGCCCTTGCATATGTTTGAGTGATTTAGGATCCTAAGATCGGGGGCTTGATTCCTTAAAATTAGTGTTGCCTTATACTCCTTGTCATTACGCTCCTCATTGCTCTTCTTATTCATCTCTCTTTCGTCTACTAAATACCATGAGTATTTGCATAGGCCCATACTCCCGTTAAAGTGGGAGATAAATGTAGAATCCTAAATTGTACTCTATTACAATTTGGTCCAAATCTGAGTGCTCATTTTAATTTTCATGTATCAAAGCTTGATTGTGACCTAATTTTGCATATATCATGCAAATCTAGTCCCATTTCTACTTAACACATCACATGGTCCCTGTATTATGATCCTAAAATGGGTTAGGACTAGGGCAAGGCACCTTGGTCCTCATTAGGACCAGGGTGTGGCACCTTGGTCCTCCCAAATAGGAGCTTAATTTGGCCCCTTTCAACAATCCTGATAAGTGGATGGAAATATGATATCCATGTCAACGTATGTCAAAAAATTAAGACATGCAAGTATAAAAGGAGGTCCACCCCAATCTCATTTGATAATAACAAGAAATCCTAAAGAATTATAAGGCATCATATTGATTTGTATTCAAGAAAAATATCTTTCAAGCATTGAAGCATTCATCATCAAGCATTATTAGAGGTCTTAAAAGCTGCTTATTCTTCATTCATCAATTGTGGAGCAACATTGTATCATTCATATGCAAGCATGTGAAATAGGTACAAAGTTGCGATACTTAAAATAAGCATTATTTACAATGACAAATCAATCACCCTTTGGAGTGCAAAAACTTTGGAGGACCAGGGCTCTGGGTAGCATGGTCCTGACATTTTAGGGGCACTTATGGGTAATAGGTCTGAATCTACTTGCATTGCTTAGATCCAGGTTCGTGGCTCAATCTGATGACTATAGCTTACTGTTTATGATGCTCTTCTCACATAGTAACACATATAAAGAAAATTTGAAGGCATAAAGGAATAAGAATATGAAAGAATTTTCAAATTTAGACCAAAGATAATAAACAAACTTGTTTTTAGCTAGAAAACCCTAGTTCATCATACAACACACTAGATAGCTCATAAATCACCCATATATCTATGAAAATGTGAATTAAATATCTTGGTGATGTCATTACACTATTTATTGGCCAAATTAGCAAAAGAATGAGACATTTATTAGCCAAGTCACTATTACTGCTCATTTGAGTGAACAAGGTGTCCACAACTGATGATTCTTGAGTTCTAATCATTGATCTGGCTTGGTGAAAGCACAATTAATGGATAATATGATATTTACCAAGTTTGAATTTTGTTGAAGTTGATGCTAGACATCCTTGACCAACAACACTTGAATCAAGTGAAAAAAATAACTTACATTTTGATGATTGGATCTATCAACTCTATAGTTTCCATCAAGGACACATGGTGGCACAATGTAGCAATATAAATTGGTTTGGTTCCCTCCTTGCCTACTTTATACTAGGGTATAATCTAATCATAGATATCATATAGGTCCACCATGTATAGAATACTCTAAGGATCTTTGCATTAGGTGAGGCTTGTACTGACAAACGTGATACATGGTAGTATGGCCAAATAATGTGGGCCTTGTGGTAAACTATTTTATATATAACACTTAGTCATTGGATGTACTTCTCAGGTTATCTCCATCCATATAGTTTGTTATAGCTATTGTTATCTTGTAGCCTTTGTTTGTGTTAGGATTAATGGCAGTCCCCAAGATACTGAGAGGGGGGGGCTGAATCAGTATCTAGCTGGTTAACAAAATATTTGACCTTATTAAGTATTTTGCATTCTAAAATAGTGTACCGGTAAATAATAATTAATGCAATAAATAGGAACAATAAAGACAACATAGAAAACACACCATAACACATGATTTTTAATGAGGAAACCTAGTGTGGTAAAAACCTTGGTGGGATTTATAACCCACAATATTCACTCACTGGCCAATGAATGGATATTACTTACAATGTGGTGCCTGCACATGCAGGAAGGCCAACTGCCTAGAGCTCACTGCTCAATTTACAAAATGGATTATGAGAATCCAATATAATGTACTGCTACAATTCAACATCTTCTATGCCAGGTTCAGTACCAGTTTAAGCTCATACTATAACCATAACCTTATACAAAATCTGCCTTAATATTCGCTCATCATTTCTACCATATTCATCCTCTATATCTATCATCCATGTCAAAATGATTTACAAGATCTCATACATATATGAGTCTTATTACAATATGCCATGTCGGTTTTACAAAAGATATTTACAATTAAATACAATAATCAAAAGTTGTCCCTGTCGGCTGGGGTGTCGGTATACATTGTTGTCGCTACCGGTGAAGTGTCTTCTAGTGCCGATGCTTGTCGGTGCTTGTGCCTGCTGGTGGTTTACCAGATGAATGCCACAAGATTGTCTAAAGGTATCCACAAGGTTGCATGGTTGCCATCAATGACAACACCTTCAATTACCTTCAATTCCCTTTAGAGTGTGCAATGCCAATAGTTTGTTAGAGCTCTTAGAGAGATTTTAGGGCCCTCTGAATAGTTGTTATATTCTCATCTATACTGGTGGTTGATCTGGTTCTTTATCTTTCCATTTCTTAGAGCTCTTTTTGAGTTGCTCAATATTTTAAAAAAAAAAATAGTACTTTTCTTTGTTCATTAATTATAAAGAAATAGTTAGGACTACACATCATAATAGAGATTGTGTCCCTTAGCAATTTTCAAAACCCTCTAAAGATATTTATAATATTGTCAATCCAAATAGAAAGTAAATAAAGATGACTTTCATGAATTAGAGAGCATAAGCACAATATGAATATGATTAGATGTGTACAAGAAAAGACAAATCTATGGAGGCAAAAGTGATTTAAAGGTGCAAAATCATCACCAAATATATATGCATGTCATACACAAAATTTGATGTAGTATTTAGATAGATAGAAGCCATTCCCAAACTAACAATAAAACAGTTCTAAAATACTCATTAAAGTTATTCATCATATTTTTTTAAATGATATTAATTTATCTTACCCAAAAAAATTATCAATTAATTAATCTAAATCAATTTATACTTATACATGTATATTATTTAAATTAGTGCAAAATAATTTTATCAAACAAATTATTATCTATATGAAATATACAAGCCATGTCACATTTTTAAGTAATTTTACATTTCTCTAAAGCTAAACTATCATTTTAGAGTTAAATAAATTTTACCATTTTTTTTTTCAATAAATAAAAGTCTAGATTGTTGTTCAAAAAATAATACTATGAAAATTAAATAAATTTTACAATCTTTAAATTGAACAAACATAAAAATCATTTTCACATACTTTTAAAAAGTTTTAAACATATTTCAGAAGACTACTAATTCAATACAATACATAAATTTCCTTGTTTCTAATTAAAAAATCTATCTCACTAAAAAATTTAACATTAATATAATTTAAATAAAAAAGATTTTAAGTATCAATTGTAATAGTTACATGTGGATTTATGGATTTGATTTTTTTCCAATATTCTCCACCTTCCTTTAAAGTTTCCAACCATTCATTCGTCCCACGGCAGTCCAACAACTCCAGTCTTTTCAACTGCTCCAATCCTTCCACTTCCTTCACTTTTGGACAGCCTAATATAGAGAATTTTTGAAGGCATGCCATCGCTCCCTCCTCTAATCCAGGGAATTCCTCTAATGAAGAGAAACTGCAAATAGACAAAATGCGGAGCTGTGAAAACCCCCATGACTTCCCAAACGCCTTTGGCAATTCTGTGCAACTCTCATTCCCATCTAGCGACAATTCCACCAGATTGGGCATTCTCTCCAACTCCGGATAACCACTACACTCACAGTCCATTAAATCTAATCGTTTCAGATTTGCAAACTCGCATATCCAACTTGGCACTACAAACTGCAGTAGTTCAAGACTTTCCAGATGTTTCATTGCTCTCATTTTCCCTGGAAACTCCCTAAACTCCTTTCTATTATTGAAGATTGCTAGACAACGCATCTTCACCAGTTGGGCAAGGATCCCCTCTTCTATCCTCTTCAACTCCATGTCATTGTCAACAAATAAGATTAGTTTCTGAAGCTGAGTCATATTCACCAAATTATCCAACCTCGTGAATTTGTCCTCTTCTGTACGGAAGTCCAACTTTGATTCTAGTGTTCTCAAATTTGTTATTCTTGGGATCCTATGAATGCGGTTGACTTTTAAATGCTGAAGACATCTAAGATCACTTATCCATGCCGGTAATGACTTACAACTCTGAGGTAAATCAAGAAACAAGGGGCATTTTAGGTGTCTCACACACTCCGGCACCTCCTCTATCTGTGTATAAGTCAAATTCAATAATCTGATAAGAATCATCTTTCCAAGAGACGCAGGCAATGTAGAGATGTTTGTGTAGCTCAAATCCAAAACGCGCAGTCCTCTCATAGTGGTAAACAAGTTTTCTGGAATGCTTGTAATCCCTAAATTACGAGACAGTGAAAGTGTACGGAGATAAACAGGACGGCTCTCTGAGATGGCATTGAAAACATGCAGACCTTTCTTGGCAAGTAGAATCCGACACCAGCCCATGGAATTACTTGTATGTGAAGACACTTCTTGAATAGACAAAACACATTTATCTTCTCTTGATATGTGTATTGCCAAATCGTGCAACAAATCATGAATTTTACAGTGTTTGATTAGAATATCATAATCTGCCTCATATACTTGGAGCATACACAGCTGTGCAAGTTGATCTAACCAATGCCAGGCCATTTCCCACTGCTCCTCTCCTGCCGGGATGAATTCTTCCGCTATCCACAGATTTATCAAATACCCTGCTTCTATCTCCTCATCCTCGGGAAAGAAGGATAGATATGCAAAACACGGTTGAAGGTGTGGAGGCAAAGAGTCATAACTCAGCTTCAGTATCTCCATGACAGGGTCATGCTCTCCGGTGGGAGTAACTACTCTTTCAAGCTGACTGCGCTTCCACTCCCAATTTGTAAGCGTAGTGTTGGCCAACGATGCTGCTATCGTTTTGATAGCAAGAGGTAAATTCCCACATTGTTTTACAATCTTCCGACCCTCCTCTTCCATGTGTTGTGGCGCTCTATTTCCTGCACTATTCGGAAATGCATAGATACAAAACAGCATCCAACTCTCTTCATCTGACAAATTTTGCATCTCATAGATTCGAGCATTTGAATTTAAAGCAACCTGCCTATTTCTTGTAGTGACCACAATTTTACAATCTTTATCGGCTGGCAGACCAAGTTTATCAATGAGAGAATTTTCAGAAGACAGCGTCCAGAGATCATCCAGCACAATGAGAGATCTTTTCCCTTGGAGATGGTCATGAATCAATTCAGCCGCTCTCTCTTCACTTACACTTTTACTATTTATACCTATGTGGGAGGCTATATCATCTTGCAAATTCTTGAGAGAGTAAGATTTAGAAATGGAGAGCCAAATAGAATGATCATACTTGGATTTTGCAACTTTGTAGACATTTTGGAGAAGAAATGTCTTCCCCAAGCCACCCATACCAACGACAGATATGACTTGTACTTCTGGGTCTTCCAACAAGCCTACTATGTCTTCAACTTTGGATTGTAAGCCCACTGGACGTGAATTTCTGGGCAGAAGACTAGATTTCTTCACCATTGCTGATGTACTTGTTGACGCTGCTTCGTCTGCATCAAGACCTTTCTGATGTTTTCCAACCCCCTTAAATGTCTTCCCCACTTCTTGTTGCACAGCCAAGGTAATCTCGGAACACAGCATCTCCACATTACTGATAATTTTTAAGGCAATGACAATTCAAAAGTGTTCAAAATCAATATGGAGAGGGTAAAACGGAAAAGTTAAAACATTGAATCATAATAGACTGGAAACAAACAACCTAAACAAAATAGGAAGATCTAAACGGCAAAAAACAACCTAGGCCTTACTCATTAGATGTGCTGAATTCGTAGCCAGAGATGAGTGAAGAAGAGTGGAGGGCTTCTTTCCACTGGGCAATCTTCTCCTTGCTGAATCTCCCTTTTTCTTCATGTTTGGCGAATGCAGCTGCATAAACTCCCTTGTCAGGGTAGCGAAGTTCAAAAGGCTTCACATCACAAAATATTGGAATAAAGCGAGCCTTGGTTTCCAACATGAGAAGCAGCTCATCTAGACACCACGAGGACTCCGCATACCGTGGCGAGAAGATCGCGATCTGCAGTTTAGAAGAGTAAATGGCATTTTGTATGGCAGACTCAATTGAATCTCCCAATTCTATTTCCACATCATCAAGAAATGTCCAAAATCCATCCTCCTCCAACGAATCGTAAAGTGCAAAAGCCAGAGTGTCTTTGACGTCAGGGCCTCGATGGTTGATGAATGCATCAAATATTTTTTTAGATACAGCGGGATTTTCCCTGTGAAAATCACTGAAAGAACGTTTGTGAGATGAGGATGCAGACGCCATGAAGACTAGGGGCCAAAGAAAGATGGAAAATCTAAATCAGACTGATCTGGATTTTAATAGTAGAAGAGAAAATTTGAAAGCATTAAAGCAGGAGTGTGTTAAGAAAAGTGGGTGGGAAGATATGTTTTCCTGACCTCAAACAGCAAGTGGTATGTGAATCATGCAAGACATGACTTCATTTCAGAAATCTGAGTACTGAGTCAAATTGCTTTAATTGTAAGCATCATCGTTAAAGAGGCCACTTTGTCTTCAAACTTTACTTTTTCTGAGTGGCGGGCACCATAATTAAAGAGAACCGAAATTATCACTTCATATAAATTTGTCGGTTGGCTTTGGGTAAAGATGTTTAAAGATAAGGAGGAATCACTTTACTTTTCTGATTGAAGACTGACCACTAAATTTTATTGCGGGGTTTCCACCCTCCCATTGAATTTTATAAAAGAAAAAAGGAATTATCATCGACACATGTAACAGTCAAATCTCGAGTAGCACATTCAAATTGATTGCGTGAATTGTAGGCAAGGCTATTTTCTGTACGAGTTTTTAATTCAAACTTTACTTTTCTGTGAGTTTTCATTTTCAAACTTTATTTGTAAAAGTGGCCACACAATATTCTTTACGCAGTTTCTCCTCTTTCAGTCATTTTTGATCATGAGAAAAATCTTATGTTTATTTATCTTCATCATGAGGTTTGCGTTCACAAATTCAACTTGCTCAGATTTGCTTTCTTTAACAAACAGGAAACATCTGTTTGTTGGGTTTAATAGGAAGACCATGCAGATTGTATGTAGGTAAGGAAGAAAAATCAATTATAATTTGTTTTGAACTTTATTTCATATAATAGGGAAAATGACATATTTTTTTCAAATGTAATTTTTTATAAAATTTTCATTCTTATAAAAATATTGTATTTTTTTAAGTTGAAATAATTTTTTATATATTGTAAATTATATAATAGTTATTAATCATGTTAAGCTGTAAGTTATTTATAAACAAGTTTATAAAAGTGGAATAATATTTGTTTTGGGATAGTTAGTAAGGAAATTGTCAAATGATGACATTAATTTTTTAATACTAGCATCATTCATTCCAAATAATCTATATTACAATCTCTAAATTCATATTTATAATTTTCGGTAGACAATCCAAATGGAGACACACACATGACCTATAAGTAGTCAAAAGAGAAAATCTAAAATTTTATTGTAAATTCATAAAATAGATTGCATTAACATCACATCATCAATATAGAACATATTGCATATTTGATTGTTATTCTCAAACTCAGTTTATCATCTTTGTGACCTAACCAATTCCCTGTTGAAATTAATCTTCAACTGCCCACCTACTCCTCCGTAGACTGCTGTCCATCCCATCTACTCAACTTTACCATGCCCGTGCCTTCCTTCTTACTCCAAACATGATAGTTTTTTGAATTAAAAATATTGATTGCAATCTTTTTGATGTACATACAAGACAGTAGTAAATGGACTTGAACTAAATATAATTTACTATTTAGTTTTCTTCTTCTTCTTCTAGAATTTGTAGAAGAGTCTAGAAGTTGTATTATTTTAATACAAAAGTTAATTTGTAAGAAGTATTGTAGAAGAGGTAATGCTGGGAGAGCAACATAGAAAAAACAGAGTATGAAAAATACAGAGTAGATGATGTGGCTGCAGTAACAGAAAATCAGAACTGGGGAGCTGTTTTGATGCATTAGATTGGAAAGAGCAGCAGCTCTGTTTTAAATCAGATTGTATATCTTTTATGTATGAATATATATGAAGTGTTCATAGCTATAAAGCTCATTTTTCTGTCTTGTCTCTATTATAGTCTATTTATAATTTGTTTTGTTTCTATATCCTCTGCCTCTCTTTCTATCAGTGGTATCAGAGCTGAAGGTTAAAGGTTATTGGGTGAAGTGACTGAGGAATTTTTTCAAAGAGATAGAAGGGTTTTTCATGGTCTATAATGGCAGCTCCAAGCACAAGTTTGACAAATCCATAGATCCCACAGTTTAATGGGAAAAATTATGATTACTAGGCAATCACAATGAAGGCATTATTTTGTGCACAGGATTTATGGGAGTCTGTTGAAAATGGCTACCAAGAACTAGTAGATGCAATAGCATATAATGCATTAACTCAAGCAGAGAAAGACTTTTGAAGGAAAATAAAAAGAAAGACTCAAAAGCCCTTTTCCTCATCTTTCAAGGAGTGAATGAAAGCATTTTTCCAAGGATTCAAGTAGCAACAAAGTCCAAGCAAGCATGGGACATTCTTCAAACAACCTATCAAGGAATGGAAAAGGTAAAAATAGCTAAGTTGCAAATGTTAAGAAGGGATTTTGAGACCATCTACATGAAAGAGTCAGATACAATAGACTCATTTTTCACTCAAATCATTGGATTGGTAAACCAAATCAGATCTCATAGTGAAAACCTTGAAGAAAGAAGAGTGGTTGAAAAGGTTTTGAGAAGTTTGCCTACAAGATTTGAATCTATTGTGGTGGCCATAGAAAAGACAAAAAATTTCTCACAATTTTCAGTGGATGAGCTTCATGCTTCACTCATTTCTCATGTGCATAGACTAAGTAGGTCAACAAATTCAAATTTGGAGCATGCATTCAAGACACAAGTTCCAATTAGCCATGGTAGAGGCAGGGGAAGAACAAATTTCAGAGGTAGAGGAAGAAATTCATATAGAGGTGGAAGAGGCAGCCCATCAAACTCAAGTGGAAGAGGTAGTAGCCCATCAAACTCAAGTGGAAGAGGCAACTATCAAACATCAACTCAAAATCAGCCCCAAAGCCAAAGGTATGACAAATCCTCAGTCCAATGTCATTATTGCAAGAAATTTGGGCATTACATAAATGAATGTAGAAAGAAGCAATATGATTCAAGACATCAAAGTGCAAATTTTACCAAGGAAAATCAAACTCAGGACAACATGTTCATAGCTTGTAATGTTGCACAAAAAAGTGAGAAAGATATATGGTTTTTAGACTCGAGTTGTAGCAATCATATGACTGGAAATTTGGAAATGTTTTCTAGTTTGGATGAGAGTGTAAAATCAGATGTAACATTGGGGAATGACAACAAAGTTTCAGTTATGGGTAAAAGTAGTGTCAACATTCTAACCAAAATGGGGGAGAAAAAGTATATTTCAGATGTCTATTTTGTTCCTGGACTTAAACATAACTTAATGAGTATAGGGCAGCTCATTCAAAAAGGGTATAGAGTCTATTTCAAGAACAAAGAATGCACAATTTTAGACAAATTTCCAAGCAATCAGCTCATAGAAAAAGTCCAAATGACAAGCAATAGAATGTTTCCGCTAAGGATAAAACTAGATTTGAAAGTAGAGTTTTCTCAAGAACATAACACAATGAATCCACGAGTGCATGAAAGAAAAGTTGCAGCAGTCCCCCAAGTAGTTTATCAAGCTGAAATTAAAGATGAAAATTGGTTATGGCACCTAAGATTTGGGCATCTAAACTTTGGAAACTTAACCTTATTGCATAAGAAGAAAATGGTGATGGGGTTGCCACTAATAGAAAAACCGGATAGAATATGTGAAGGATGTATTTTGGGTAAACAACATAGAGAATCATTTCCAGCTGGAAAGTCAATTCGTTCAAACAAACCATTAGAGATTATTCATTCAGATTTGTGTGGACCAATGCAAACACCTTCCATTGGTGGGAGCTACTACTTCTTGACATTCATTGATGGCTTCACAAGAAAAATATGGGTCTACTTTCTAAAACATAAGCATGAGGTGTTTCATTATTTATGTCAATTCAAGGTTCTTGTTGAGAAACAAAGTGGGCACTACATCAAAGCATTGAGAACAAATAGAGGAGGTGAATATATCTCAAATGACTTCATAAGATTTTGCAAAGACCATGGAATCCACAAACAATTTACTTCAAGGTATACCCCACAACAAAATGCTGTCGCTGAAAGGAAAAATAGAACAATAATGGAAATGGCAAGAAGCATGTTGAAGCCAAAACATTTGTCAAGTGAGTATTGGGCTGAAGCAGTAGCATGTGCAGCATATATAATTAATAGATCTCCTACTAAAAGTGTTATCAATATGATTCCGGAAGAAGCATGGAGTGGAAGAAAACATAATGTTTCTCATATGAGAGTATTTGGATGTGTGGCATATGCACATGTGCCGTATGAGTTGAGAAGAAAGTTGGACAACAAAGGAGAAAAATGTATATTTGTGGGATATAGTGATGAGTCAAAGGCATACAAGTTGTACAATCCAATCAACAAAAAGGTTATAATCAGCAGAGATGTGCAGTTCATAGAAGATGAATCATGGGATGGAACTTTGGACAAAACAATCAATATTGCAGCCAACATACCACAAGAAGAAAATGAAGATTTTATATCAGCAAGTACTCATTCAAATGTGACTCCTCCTATACCTGTTCAAGGTCAACAAAGTGGACAACAAATGACACCATCAAGTGTAAGGACAACCCCACACACTCAAGCAAATACTCCATCAAATGTGCAAGTAACACCATCTTCAATTGGCAGTCTTGGTGCTGGACCATCAAGCCCACATTCAACAAATTCAAGTGACATGTCCAATCCTACATTAGCAAGCTTGTAGAGACAAAAAATCAGAAGTTTAAGGGAGATTTATGAGAAAGATGAAGGTGAAAATAATGCAGGTCAGACTTCTCTTTTTGCTTTATACTCACATGTAGATGATCCAATTCATTTTGAAGAAGCTATTAAGGAACAAAAATGGGTGCAAGCAATGGATGAAGAAATTGAAGCATTTGAAAAGAATGAAACATGGGAGTTAGTTAGTCTTCCACAAGGAAAAGAGGTGATAGGAGTGAAGTGGGTTTACAAAACCAAATTGAATGCAAATGGAGATGTGCAAAAACACAAGGCAAGGTTGGTGGCAAAAGGTTATTCACAACAACCCAGGGTAGACTACAATGAGACATTTGCACCGGTTGCTCGCTTAGACATCGTAAGAACAATACTAGCCATAGCAGCTCAAAACAAGTGGGCAGTATATCAAATGGATGTGAAATCAACTTTCTTAAATGGTATTTTAGACGAAGTCTATGTGGACCAGCCACCCGGATATGAGATTTTGGGTCATGAAAACAAGTTTTACAAGCTCAAGAAGGCACTTTATGGACTCAAACAAGCCCCAAGAGCTTGGTATAGCAGAATTCATAGTTATCTTTTACAAAATGGATTCAATAGGTGCAGCAGTGAGCCTACATTGTATACCAAGATGCATGAGCAAGGTGAGATCATAATTGTTTGTTTATATGTTGATGACTTGATATTCACTGGTGATCTTTCAATTGGCATGTTCAAATCAGCTATGAAGAAAGAATTTGAGATGACTGATTTGGGTTTAATGAGATATTTTATTGGCATTGAAGTAAGTCAAGATGATAAAGGCATTTTCATTTCACAATCTAAGTATGCAAATGATATTTTGAAAAGGTTTAATATGATGAATTGCAAATCAGCACCAACACCAATAGTGATAGGTTTGAAGTTGAGTAAAGATGACAAAGGAGCTAAGGTAAATCAAACTTTGTATAAAAAACTTGTTGGTAGTCTCATGTATCTAACAGCCACAAGGCCGGATATAATTTTTGGAGTTAGTCTCATTTCAAGGTTCATGGAGTCTCCAAAAGTTACACATTGGAATGCTGGAAAAAGAATTTTAAAATATGTTAGTGGAACAAACAATTATGGAATATTTTACTCAATGTCAAATGATTTCAAGCTGATAGGATACACAGATAGTGATTGTGCTGGCAACATAGATGACAGGAAGAGCTCTTCTAGTTATTCTTTTCATTTTGGATCAGGCGTAGTATGATGGGCTTCAAAGAAACAACCAATTGTAACTCTTTCATCAGCTGAAGCATAGTATGTAGCAGCTACAGGGGTAGCGTGTCAAGCCGTTTGGATGAGAAGAATGTTGAAAGAATTGAGGTATGAACAAGAAAGTGCAACAAAGATATATTGTGACAATAACTTAGCTATAGCATTATCAAAAAATCCAATATTTCACAAAAGGAGCAAGCATATAGACACAAGGTATCACTTCATCAGGGAGCTGATCAACAATGGAGAAATAATTTTGGAACATTGCAAGTTAGAAGACCAATTTGCTGATATCTTCACCAAACCATTGGGAAAGGAAAGTTTTGTGCATCAACGAAACAACTTGGGTATTATATATGGCAGTTACGATTAAGGGGGAGTGTTGAAATTAATCTTCAACTACCCACCTACTCCTCCATAGATTGCTGTCTATCCCATCTACTCAACTTTACCATGCCCGTGCTTTCCTTCTTACTCCAAACATGACAGTTTTTTGAATTAAAAATATTGATTGCAATCTTTTTGATGTACATACAAGACAGTAGTAAATGGACTTGAACTAAATATAATTTACTGTTTAATTTTCTTCTTCTTCTTCTAGAATTTGTAGAAGAGTCTAGAAGCTGTATTATTTTAATACAAAAGTTAATTTGTAAGAAGTATTGTAGAAGAGGTAATGCTGGGAGAGAAACACAAAAAAAACAAAGTATGAAAAATACAGAGTAGATGATGTGGCTGCAGTAACAAAAAATCAGAACTGGGGAGCTGTTTTGATGCATTAGATTGGAAAGAGCAGCAGCTCTGTTTTAAATCAGATTGTATATCTTTTATGTATGAATATATATGAAGTGTTCATAGCTATAAAGCTCATTTTTCTTTCTTGTCTCTATTATAGTCTATTTATAATTTTTTTTGTTTCTATATCCTCTACTTGTCTTTCCATCATTCCCTAATAATGTTTATAAACATTGAAACTCCTTAAATAAATTCAGATACCAGAAATTAAGGTGAGCAAATTTTAGGCTATATATCTCTGTAATATTTAATCTATGAGCTATAATTTCATATCTACACATTTAATTACATTGAAATGCATTCTACAATGATATACTGATAAAAAAAAGTTGTAAAATTTGTTTTGGTTGTAGCTCGCGCTTACAGTTACACTAAACTTTGGTAAAACTATTTTTGTTTTGAAAACTTAAAAGAAAAAGTTTGTCGATAATTCAATCTAACAAGCTTTGATCCTTCATCACCAATTTCTTTGGTGCATAGAAACACTACCAAAACAAACACAACTACCCTTTTGAAACCCCACTGTGGTTGAAACACCGTGCGAATGGAAGTCTTACTAGCAGTAATGGTTATTGTGAGAGAACAAGGAAAGAAAAAAGGAGATTATATGTGCCTGACCAAATAACATGCTCCTCACTAAACACATCACTATCCCATCACCCATAAGTCAAGGGTTGTGAGAATTTTACTGAAACGGTTAGAAAAAAATTGTCTACAGAATGTGGTTTCTCTCATTTTGATGTTTTTTGGAACAAAGATGAGCAGTTTCTCCCATTAGCTCTCAAAGGCTCAATACAACTTTTGTGAGTAGCTGGTCACTTTAGATGACCTTAAGGAGGCTATCATATCTATGGTAGATGATAAAGCTCTTGACTATGATGGGTTTCCGTGTGAATTTTATCAAGCTTTTTGGCCTTGTGTGAGATCTTCATAAGGTTCATATTGAAGCTTTTCATAATTTGTTTTTAGGCCATCTTATCAACAAAGGAAACATCAAATTTACTCCCAATTTCCAAACCCAAAGATCTTGAGGATTTTTGCAATTGGCAACCTATCACCTTGTTGAATTTTTCCTACAAGATTATTGCTAAAGCTTTGGCTTTGAAAATTTGTCACTTGCTCTTTCTCATTGTCCATCTTGAACAAATTGGGTTCATCATATCTAGATTTATCTTGGATAACATCATTGTAGTCTAGGAAAGAATGATATGTGCTTGATGTTCCAAACAACCTACTCTTTTTCTCAAGATTGACTTTGTCAAAGCTTATGACCTTATTGAGTGGCCCTTTATTCTTGCAATGCTTCGAGATTTTGGGTTTGGCCCATGATTTATTCAATCTATTAATACATTTTTTGGGGATGCTTCTACTTGCATCACCATTAACAATTGGCAATCTTCTTGGATACCTTTCTTCCTAAGCCTCTTTGGGTTTGTGATTTTGGGTGGAAGTGGATTGGGCATGGGAATTTTTTTTGATTCTTGGGCATCACTTTTTCTTTTCAAGCTTCTTCTATTGATCTTTGGAATGTCATTCTGGCCAGAGTTCAGAAGAAACTTTCATATTGGATTATCGAGCCTCATTCTTCAGCTATTAAATTCTAGATCTATTCTAAAATTTTTGTATCCATTCATGTGTATTACTCTTCTTGCTAGGAACTTTCAAATGATTCTTATCTTTGTTTGGAGAAGCTTCTTTGTGACTTCCTCTAGGCCTCTTTTGAGGATCACAAAAAAATCCACTATGTTACCTTGGATTTTTGCTATCTCCCATGACAATCTAGTAGGCATGGTTTCCTCTCCTCTCAGAGACAAGGATTAGCCCTTTCTGCTAAATGGATTGCTTGTACCATCTCTAGCAATGAAGCCTAGAAAATCTTTCTTAGGCATTGTATTTCTTCCAGTTTCCCTACCCACTGACCCACTTGGAAGGGAATTGGTTTTCAAACCCTTCTTATCATGCTAGAGACCATCCATATCAAAGGAAATTTTGTGGCCAAAATTATTTGACATGCTTAGGAAGCTATTAAACCCTATTTTTGATGGGCTAGCTCTAATTTTCAAGGTGGTTTGTCTTTTTAATCAACACAATTTGTGGTGGTCTCCACTTATCCATCTTCAAGGGCTTTCTATAGCTTGCATACCTTGTGTGTGTGGCTTGTGGTTCCACAAATGCATCCCAAAAGACTAGTTATCTAGAACCACTACGAATCTTCACATTTGGGAAGATTTAAGGGTCCATTATTGTCTCATTCAGACAGTGATAGACATTTGAAATGCTAGTGTCTCCTTTGCCTCTAAATATGCTACACAAGTTGGGCATTCATTTTGTCAAGAATTGTGGAAGGAGTAGCATTGGCATCCCACCATTTCCTTTTGTAATTATAAACCAAGATTAGGTTACCATTGGATTTCTTCACATTTTCCTACATATGGCTCAGGGCCTCAATTTTAGGTGGCATTTAATATCACCTCTATCTATTTGGTAATGCCATTTTCAAATTTTTTGGTCTACCATCATAGAACCCAAGGTAGCCCATCTTGGTTGGTGTATTCTTTTCCAATTTGGGCTCTTTGCTTCAACATATGGGGGTTTTGGACCCTCGATGCCTTTTTTGCAATCAACCAAAAACCTTGAAACATATTTTCTGGTTTTTTCACAGTGCTCATAATCATTGGAATTGGATTCATGATTTTTTATACCCCTTTTGACCTGAGCCTTTTTCTTGATAGATGGTGCTCTTATGGGATTGGCCTCATATTCCCTTCAAGTATAACTAGATTTGGCATGCTTTCGAGGTGAAGATCATCTTTAATTTATAGAAAGATAAAAATGCTATTCTCTTTGCTCACAACTCTATTGAAAATTTTATTTTTCTTTATGGTAAAGTTACTATTTATAATAATGTTATCTTGCATATCCAAGTTCAAGAAAATAAAGTGGGTCACCTTCAGAAGTTACTTGATCACTAGGATAATGCCCCCTGCATTGTGGCTAGAGTTCCTCCTGATGTATCTACTTTTCATGGTCATTCACCTTCATGTAATCAGTGACAAAGAAATTTTCTACTTGTCACTCTAGTTCTCCTTGATCTCAGGCCCCCTGGATACCACTTTTGTGGCAGGGGTCATTTCATTCAATGAAGCTCTTCTTCTCCACCCTGCAAAGGCTTTGCCTCCACTTGGCCTTTGGTGGTGCAAGGTCAACTTCTAGCGGTAGTAGTGGTTGGCCTATGGCTAGTGTTGGTGGTGGTTGACTTGATAATTTTAATTTTCTCCCTTAGCTAGATTTGGCCATTTCACCTAAAAGGAATAAAAATATAGAGGAAGGAGAGGCAAATGTCAATGAGGGATGATCCTTGTCTAACGTCACTTTGGACCCCACTAATGTATGGGATAAATCAAATGACTAAGATCCTCCTCTACTTTCTGTTGGGTGTGCATTGGTTGCTTAAGTTTGCTATTGCTTTATGGGTCGGGCCCTTTGTTGGTTTGTTTATGTTTCATGCTTTTTAGGGTATACCCTTGTAGACTCTGATTTCTAGGTATCACTCGTATGATTTTGATGGGTAACCTTTTGTCCATCTACCTTTTTTCATGGATGTATGTATTATATTTTTATATTAATATATTTTGATGCACATTTATATATAAAAAAAGAGTCCACGAAATTTATTTACTCCGTTTCTTCTTTTTTAGTTGTTTTTAAATCAACATTTCAACTTTATTTCTCACTTGCTCTCTTTAAAAGAAAGGAATCATCTATTTGTTGGGTTTTGCAGGAAGACCATTGGAGATGGACTTTTGTTTTTAATAGCTTAATTATGTACATTAGTAATTATAGTTGATGCAAAATCTATTGAAGGTTGTATGCAGGCAAGACTGGAAATTCTAACCTATCTTCACTATATTTAAAATCTATTATATTTAAAATATTAATTACCTTTTTAATTATATCCTTTTCCCCTCAATAGTTATTATCATTCTTAAAAGGAGCACATAAATTCCATTGGACATTATACATAGGGAAGGGAAAAAATTCACTTCTAATTTATTTTTGAATTTCATTTCACATCAAGAAGGGAAATGACATGTTATTTTCAAACACATTTTTCTATAGAATTTTAATTCTTAAAATAGTATATTGCATTTTTAAGTGATTAGATAATTTTGAAAATATTATAAATTAAATAATAGTTATTAATTATATTCAATTGTAAGTTATTTATAAGATAATTTTATAAAAATAGAATAATTTTATTTGTAAGATAGAAATTTTGTATCAAATTTGTTAAATGATGACATTCATTCCATAATACTAGCATCATTCATCTGCAAATTGCTATCAGAATTTGTAAATTCTTATGTGTTGTCTCGGTTACAACCGATTCAAATGGAGACACAAACACACACACATGTTCTATAAGTTGTAGATTTTTATTACAAGTTCATAAATAGATTACATTAGCACTACATTATCAATATAGAGGCATATTGCATATTTCATTGTTGAATCAAGCTGTCTAAGAGTGTAAATGCGAAGAACTTGATCATCATGAACTAAAAAATTCCCTAAAGATATTTATAAACATTCAATATCCTTCGATAAATTTAGATACAAGATATCAAAGTGAGCAAGTTTTAGACTATAGATTTATGTAAGATCTAATATGTGAATTACAAGTTCATATCCAAATATTTAATTATACCGAAGACACATTCTACAATAACATAATGGTGAAAAAAAGCAGATGCCAATAAAAAAATCGTGTGATTTATTTTGACGCCCAACTGACACTAGTAGTCACACTGGATTTTGATAAAACTAGCAACTAATAGGCTTTGATATTACATACCAATTTCTTTGGTGCACACAAACACTGTCAAAACAAACACACTTGCCATTATGAAACCCCATCACACGTGGAAGTCAAATCAATGAGTGTAAAACATGGAAAACATAGCGAGAGGAAGGGGGAAGTAAGAAAACCTAAAGACTTGTAGTTGAGCACAAATGTGAATGAAAATTTGACTAGGACTAAGAGTAAAGCATGTGTTAGAGATTATGATAGAACAAGGAAAGGAGAATGGAGATTCCATAACAGTGGACCAGATAACACTAGCAGCTGCAGGGGAAGTGCCTGCAACAGGAGGCCGATAGGTTTGATTGTTAAGGCAGTTTGTTTGGAGGAATATGAATGAGTCATACAAATTAGTTAACAGTAAAATCCCTGAATAGACCGAATGAGTAACAAATACTCCTGTTATACAAATACACGTGACTATCATGTCGTCCCGAATTACTTCTTCAATTTTATAAACTAAGGTTCCCCAATAAATGAGAGTGACTACAAAAGTAAGAAAAAAAGAGACATGAGTTGATATATGTTGTAGAGTTATAAATATTAACAGTTGTGATATTGAGCAGTATATTGTATTGTATAACTGAATAATTTTTTTTTATTAAAGTCAAAGAGTTAATTGTACAGTAAGACAATTTTTGTGTACATATCCCAACCAATGGTTGTTCCCAAATTTCAAAATTTTCCACCCACCATCCCCCATGCTGGTGTATGCAACATGATGTACTTGAAGAATATGTCATGAATATAGTTTTTTTTTTTTTTTGTAGGCTATATTGTTCCCAACCAATTATTTTTGTTGGACCCAGAGTATTGTTGTTATCCACCCTCCATCCCCCATGCTGGTAAGAGAAACATGTTATATAGCCTTTTGTTGAATTCCATGTGATATATATGATGAAAGACTTGCATCATTGTTTCATTTATATATGTTAGATTTGGATAACATATAAATTTGGTGAAGTTAAAAACTTTGAAAATCTTGAAAATTTGAAAGTTAGTAGTTTCTAGTAATATAATACCTGATGGATGTGTAATTGCAGAATTGGAATCTCCTATATGATTCATGTGAGTATTTGTTTGTTGTGAGGGAGCTTTTCTATAGTGAACTTTATGAAAATAAAAATTAACTTTGGTTTAAGATGTGAAAGAAAGTTAATTTTTTCAAGTGGTTATGATTTTTTTATCTACCTAAGAGTATTTTTGTAATTTGAAAAGATTTACCTGTTGTTCTTTATGGAAAGCTGATTTGTTCAGTGAAGAGAACTTGAAAGTGGGAACAGGTGTTAAAGAGAGAAGCCAGTTAATGTTGAATTGAATAATAGGTACAAATTCAAAACCTTGAGAAAGCATAATACGTGTAAAAGTTAACATGTGATGGATAGTTGAACAACCTAAACAAAGTAAGAAGCCTGCAAGCTGACGTTGGAAATTCAATATATTGAATAAGTATAAGGTTTACATACCGTTAAACCAATGACCTAGCTACATTTGATGGTATTCTTCACTAAAAGCTTAATTATCGAATGAAAATAACTTGAAGGTGTAAAGGAATGTTAATGGGAAAAGGTAGGTAATGATAAATAGTACAATACTTATCAATTGTAATGAGAGGCACAGTGAGAAAACACCATCACAAATCATTATATGCATACAAGTCAATAGGTACCTTGCAGACTAAAATTGGTCAAATGTAGAAACAGTTAAAGAACATAAACAAAGCAAGGAACTTGGAAGTAGAGTGCATAAAATCTAAAGACTGTTACATACCTTGAAATTCTTGAGATTGTAGAGTGAAAGTGCTGAGGTCCACAAACAGTTAAAGAACATAATCAAAGTGAGAACCTTGTATTAGTACATCATTATTAAAGATTAAATGCATTGAACAAGTGGTTACAGTTTGTAATTGTTATATTCATATGAACACTGGAAGTGGTGAAAACTACAAACAGTTAAAGAACATAAACAAAGGAAGAAACCTGAAAGTAGAGGACAAAAAATCTGAAGAGTGTTACACACCTTCAAATTAATGAACTTGGTGTATTGGATGTTGTTCTTTTTGAAAACTAACCTTCACAAAGTATAATACCTGTGAAATGGAAGAGAGAATCTTGTATTAGTACATAGTATAATACTTACTAATTGTAAAGAGAGGCAGAGTGAGGAGACATCATCACAAATAAATGTGTAAAAGTGAACAGGTCCGTTGCACACTAGAAGTGGTGAAAACTATGAATAGTTAAAGAACATAAACAAAGCAAGAAACTTGAAAGTAGAGGACAAAAAATCTGAAGAGTGTTAGATACCTTCAAATTACTGAACTTAGTGTATTGGATGTTGTTCTTTTTGAAAGCTAACCTTCACAAAGTATAATACCTGTGAAATGGAAGAGGTGCAGTTAAAGAAGATAAACAAAGGAAGAATCTTGTATTAGTACATCATTAGTTAATATTAAATGTATTGAACAAGTGGCAAAAAACTGTAATTGTTATATTCATATGATGCTATTGTTTACTTGAAGGTGTAAAGGAATGTTAATGAGAAAAGGTGGGCAATGATAAATAGTATAATACTTACCAATTGTAAATAGTGTTGCAATGAGTAAACAGCATCACAAACCATTATATGTGCAAAAGTGAATAGGTGCGTTGCAAACTGAAAGTGTATTTGAAGCTGTGATAAATAAGAATGTATGAGAAACAATTTTTGGCAAATAGGAGGGGAAAAAATTGTTGAAATTTACAAAATTGTTGATTAGGAAGTAGGTGTTAGGTGTGTACCTTTTTGTTGTAGACCTGGGCCATGTAAAAGGGCTCTTCACTTCCACATACATTAATTGTGTTGTCGATCCTGAAAAGTAGAAATATTGTTTTGTGTTGATACATTGAATACAAGATATACAATATATGAAAATATAATGAAGATGTGATTTGCATACCTGATTGTGTTTGTTCTGTAGGTATGCTTGTTCTATGTTGTGTGAAAGCTCTAGCAAGTGGGTTTCCTCTGCCTTTCAAAGTACTATTGATGTTGCACCTTTCAATCGGGAGTACCTTTGGTAGGTGAAGCCTAGTTGTATACGTAGGTGTTCAATTGCTTTTACTCTTGAAAGTGTTGTGAATGTTAGGCCTTGTTTCTTTGTTTTGCCAATGTCAACTATGTCAAAGTATAATGTCAACCCCTATGATTTGTGAATAGTAATGCCCCATGCCATTGCTAGTGGAATTTGTGTTCGGTTTCCTCTAGTAATTGGTGGAATTGGGACATGTTTTGCATTTTGTGGATCCCATGAAGGCCCAGTATAATGTTTGAAAAGAACAACAACATATTTTGGCAAATCAGGTGGTTTGGAAGCTGCATCGTAGACAATTTGTTTGATTTGACCCAAAGCACCATTTACAAGGCCAACTTCGATCCATAAATTTGCAATAAACATAATTTCCTGATCTATAGAAAGAAGAATTTCAAATGCTATTTGTTCTTCTTGGTGTGCCTGCTTATCTCTTTGATGTGCAATGATTGTTGTTGCACGTGCAATGGGCGAGTGCAATTGTGTTAACATTTTTATGTTGTGTGCACTTGAAGCTTCATTTGTTGCAAACAAATGCTTCTATTGTCTGAAGTGATTATTCTCATTAAGTGTCAAAGCATGGGTTGACCGCAAAGGGAGGGATTCCCAGTCTATTTGCAATGGTGTTGAGTTGCGGATATTAAGCAATATTTCATAGAATCTTATGTGTGAAGAACTTGTGCCTTGAAATGGAATATCCAAGGTGACAACAGTATTGAATGTGTGCCATAGAGCCAGTGCCATTGAGTGAGATGCATATAATGGCCTATCCATAACTAGGGGAAGCTGTGCAAGATCACCAACCAAAATGACTGAGATACCTGCAAATAATTCATGTTGTCTACTGGGAAAAGCTTCTCGCAATCTTTTATCAATCTTAATGAGTAATTGAGGTCCAACAAAGCTCATTTCATCTATTAAATTGTAATGTAAGTGTTTGCATTGCTCTCGAAATATTAATAGGGAATGACATGTTAAGGATTTGTATTCTTGAATGGGTATACAGAGGGCAGCATGGATTGTGGTTGCTTGGATATTATATACGGAGACACCTATTGGTGCTAGTACAAGCAAAGGGTATTGTGCATGTTTTGTATTTGAATTTAATTATCCGCGTATACAGTCAATAAGAAATGATTTTCCAGTACCTATTGTGCCTTGAATGATTAATCATAATGGTGAAGAATACAAATTCTGTTCAGCATGAGTTTTAATAATATCAAGTGCAATCATTTGGTTTAGTGCAAGCTCATAGTTAGTAGGTGCATTTAAATGCGGGTTGGCAAGATTGTGGGGTGCTTGGCTTTTCTCTATTAAAATAAAGTTAGATGATTTTGAATGTAGTGGTTCATCAGGTATAGAAGCAGTCCAATCAAATTGTAGATCAAAATCACGTTTGCCAAGCAGTTGAAGAGTAGCAACGTCAAAGTTGTTTGATGCTCCCATTTGTGACAAAAACTCCCATTCGTACAGACCTTCATGAGTTGATCGACGAATATCTTTTGGTTGTAGCTCTTCACCATTTTCTATGGTAATGTGTTCTTCAAAACCATTTACATGCCACCAGATGTAATCTGTACTTTGAAGATCTTTCCAATTTATGATAATTTCTTCAGCTGAGCTCCCTATATGCAGAGGAATAATTCAAAATGGTTTTTAAAGAAGCAATTCACTCCAACAGAAACTTTCAAAACTATTGTCCTCTTCTAAAGGTAAAGATTTGTGTTGTGGGTAGACATTTACAATTGTAGGTAGCTTTCTTTTCATCCATTTACATGATTTATGGTGCTCAGAGTATGTATATAGCTGGGTTGAATGAAGCAAAGTCAGGTTTGCTAATTCTGATGGTCGTTTCATGTAGTTTGAGATGTAAGATATTGAGGTTTGAGATTCTTCATCACAATTAGCTATGCATTGGAAGATTCTTTTACCAACATTTAGTGTTACAAATTGGCGTGTGCAAGATATCAATGGGAGTTTAAGCAGCACGTGACAAGTTTCTTGTGCGCTAATGTCCCTATCAGCAACAATTCCCATGAATAGCCTTTGGTATGCTAAGAGGATTATATCATCTGAATTTGTTGATTCAACTATACGTTTCCAGATATCAATATAACTTTCTGACTTTTGTTCAGTTTTGGATGCTTACTTCGAAATATATTGTAGAACTGCTTTTTTGGAGTAGACAGGCTAATAGTCAACATTAGCCCCCCATACGACAAGCATTGTTGGGTTGTGTACATTTAGGTGGTTATCATTCCTTGCTGGTTTGTATGATGGGTTATTGTTGTGGTCTAATATCAGTGAGGATTCAGGTTTTTCAGGCCAAGGAGCTTTGTACTAGCATTGAAGGATTGAGTTTTTTTTTCCTCAAGTAGTTATACTCTAAACACTTTGTATGCCGTTGAACAACATTGAGTAACTCAGTGTAATCAGTGTAAGGATCTGATTTGGGTATGATCTTTGTATCTGTAAGACATGGATCTGAAATTGCACGCATATATTGCCTATTCAAGCGAGCTTCTTTAGGACATGGATTCCATGCTGTGATGTACTAGTCAAAGAAGTGTTTAACTGATTAGATATTTGCATGATTTGACCAGTCAAGGTTATCAACATTTGGCGCTTCTGGCAACCAAAGAAAGCCATGTATATGTGTAGATCCTTGGTGTTGCCATTCATATTTGTACCAGTGGTCAATAGTTTTCAGTTCTTTGACAATGACTTCATCATGAAAGATTTGAAATCTTAAGTGCAAGTATAAAGCTATAATGTGGGGATTATTGACTAAATTTTCAGTAAATTGTCTTCTGTTGTTGGGTGTAGTAGCTGACTTTGATTTTGGCAATACCTTATGCAAGTCTGGCCATTTTGTATCAGCTGAACTTAAGGTGAAGAACAGTGTAGGTGCACCTAACTGTTTTATCATTGATGTAAGGTCACGCTGGGACTTGCTCCAAAATGCCCGTGTACCACACAATGAGGCTGCATATTGCATGATATGATTTGGTAATTCACTTGACAGTGTGTTTTGCAAGTATTCCTTCAGGCCATAAAGATTATGTGGAAGACTATCTTGTAGATTAGTCTTAATGAAGACAAAAGTTGATTGCTGGGATCGATGTCTCATCATAAGATTGTAGATATAATATCTAAAGCGAACATGTTGCCCAAATCTTTGATCATAGTATTTGATCAAGAGCAAAGCATATTCATGTAAATGTACTTGCTTTGTTATTTGTTGTAGTGGTAAAGCTATTCCAGAAGGGCAAAGCATTAGGAATGCCATGGAAAGGAGGCCCTTAGTATTGTACTCATTGATAGGTGATGTACTAATTTGTGGCCAAGGAATAATGTTGTTGTTGTTGTTATCTAGATTGAGGATGTTTTTGATTGCATCAAGTTCTGGTATTGATGATGGTAGTTGTGAGATAAATGAGGAACTACTCTCCTCAATTTGTTCTTCGTTGTTAATATTTAGTATAGTAGAAGTATCTTCAACAACATCTTCTTGCAAGGAATGCACTGAATGCAATAGCTCTGTAATGTTAGTAGTTTGCTCTAGCAATAGATGCACTCCATCTGGATCAATGACTACATCCTTGTAGTATTGATCATGTTTAATTTTGTAAGACAATGCATTCATGACGTGAAATCTATTCATGTAATAGTCATAAGTTAATCCTTGCAAATTGGTTCTACGGACAATTATAATTTCTAATTGGTTAATATGGTGAGGTAATGTTATTGCAATATCAGAAATATCTTGTGGGAAGTTTATTGTATGGCCAGAATATTTGTATTGGCCTCCCCTTGCATGTGTTACTTGTAAAACAGGGGCAATTCTTGATATGAGCATTTCTTCTACTTGAGAGAGAGACTTTAAAATAGAAGCTTTCTCACCTGGGTCCATATTGTTTGATAATGAGAAGTAGTAGAGGCCTTTTTCACCATAACATCTCATGCACATAACTACGTGATTGACTTTTTTAATAGTCATGCCCACATACATTTCTTTACAAATAGAACATGGCTCTGTGACCTCCAACATATCAATCTTTTTGTGGAAATTAGACAACGTATTTTGAAATGAAGCAGTCTTCATAGCAAGTTCAGGAGTAGTAGAAAATGTTTGATTGAGATTAATTTTCTCAACATCATTGTTTTTTGTTTCTAATAACTTTGATGAGTTATTGGAAGGTCTATGTAGTGCATGATGCCTCAGTTGTCGTTTCTTGGAGATATCGGCTCTGTTCTTTGCATATTAAGTTCTATTGGTCTGGCTTCTCTTCAATTTGATAGCATCAATTTCTTGAGGGCAAGGTTGGATAGATATCTAATATTTGAAAGAGAGCAGAGGTATGTCATAATTTTCATAATTGAAGGTAGTTAACTTTGAAGTCTGTATCAAGAATGTATGAGAATTGAAAATTGCTTCATCTATGGTTATATGATTTCAGAGGATTTGTTCTGTATGTAAACTGCTTTTGTTGTGTTTATTTGTATCTCTAGTGATCTGTTCTGTTGTTTTGTTGCTCTCATTCATTCAACTTATATGTACACCTTTTTATATACTTGTAAATGACTTTACTTGAAATGTATGGGTTCCGGAAAGTCATAAATTGACTTTGTAGTGTTGTACTGCATATACATGTTGCTGTTAACAACTTGTTTTTTCAAAAGATAGCATTGCAATATAGGTATGCATAGATATAGTAATTTTTGATACATACACATGCATGTATACATATACACATGTATGTATACATATACACATGTATATATACATATGAATTAAATATTCGAAGTGCTGCATACAAACATATGCAGATATATAACTACACATGTATATATCAGAAAAACTAACACTATGAATAATAATAGTATATATATATCAATGTATATATGTATAATTGTTTGTTGTTCTTAGTTGTTTCATTTTTTTAAAAGCATGATTCTAATATAGGTATGCACAACTATAGTAAATTCTAATACATACAAATGTATGCACACATATACACATGTATATATACATATCATTTAAAAATTCAACGTTTTGTATATGAACATATGCACATATATAACTACACATGTGTATATCAAAATGACTATAACTATGAATACTTATATATAGTTATGTACATATATAAGTATTGTTGTATATCTACGGAATTCTATAAGTATGAATAATTGTGGTGTTGTATTGTTATACATAAAGATATTAGACCAGAAAAACAACAATATATGTGCATATATGTATAATTTTTTTGCAAACAACATAGTGTCAACACATTTAAAAGTAATGAGTATGATTGCAAATAACTAATGTCAAGAGGAAAAACTTTCAAAGAGATAATCGGTAGATGTAAGAAATGTCCATATAGATATTTATAGAAGCACCCTTGTCTTCATAAAATGTAATTGTTTGTATATGTAAAACTATTAAATATGTAAATTAGCTAATAGTATAATTGTATTGTAAACTGCAAAGTTTAATAATTAGAAAAGATGTGTTATAATTCTAAGTCTATGTACTTAGGCAGCCAATTTCTACAAGTAGTGCATGGCACTCAACTTTGAAGTCAACAGAAGCAACTTTATTGACTGTCACTTTCATCTTTGATTCTGAATTATATGTCTCAGTAGAAACCAACAGTGCAAATGAATAGTAACGTGACAGTAGTCTCTTAATCACTGAGGAAGGTGTCTCTATTGTTTTTGCATCATTTTGTAGTGCATAAAGTTGTTTTGCAGTTTTGTGTAGCAAGTGAATGCTACCCTTGTTGGCATTATGAGAACCAGTATGTGGACATAATGACATTGTATGTTGTCATTGATGTCAATATGATGAAGAGGTATGAACCGGCATATGTGAGAACCGGAATAACACTATGAACCGACATTTGTGCCAAAGTGAAGTGGTGTGCTTGTTCAAGATGAACCGGCATACGGTTATGGGAACTGGCACATGGAAGCATTATATGACTACCAGCTGGTAGTCTCAACTTCAGGGTTTCCAGTTGAAGTACTTCAAGCCTATATGGCTCAACTGGTGATCTTTGTGTAATGAGTAAGCAGTATAACAAATAACAGATCGTGTTGCCAGGTCAACCTTGCACACGTGAAGGATCTTTCATGAAGAAGACTATCCCTATCTACCTCGGGAATGTGCGAAGTTTGTAAACAGTGAAAACGCATGATGGATTATCAGCCACCATGAAATCCGTGGATAATGAATGATGGAGAATGTCTTGAGATTTATTCAAGATCTACTGCATTTAATACAGCATGATCAACGATCAGGATTGAACTGTTTGAATTCCTTAGCCTAACAGGTCTAGGGTTTAGGGTTTATGCTAACGACTTGTTTGTTGTCCTATAAGGTCAATGCTATGATTCTTTTAGAGGTTGTTGGCAAAAGCTATGTGTGAGTATCCAAGAGAAGGGATACAAGATTCTTGCCAGACGAGAGGAGAGAAGTGATACCTGCAGAGTGTAAGTGCAGAAGGTGAAGAGGAGCTTAAGTGGATTTGCATTGGCATTGAGTGTTGTTACCAGATCAGTGTAATACCTGTTGATCTCTAACCACCTCAACAGTTGGAAAATCCTCTAACAGGGTAGCCTTAACCAGCTTGCTATAAATCCCTTAACAGGGTAACTCAAAATTATTGAGTTCTTGAAATCCTCTAACAAGGTGCCCTTAATAGGGTTTAACCCTTAACTATGTATTAGAGCTATCCCTTAACTGGGTGATCTCTAACAGGATCGGTTCCTAGCAGAACCTTTTGTAATGTCTTTAATTGGACAAGGCTTCTAATAGAGCGGACTTCCAAAGAGTTCAACAACAAGCTTGTGGGTATTCATCCCCACCATGGTTTTTGCCAGTTGGGTTTCCATGTGAAAATTAAGTGTGTCATGTGTGATGCTTTTATCTTGTGATGCTTTGTTATTACCTGTTAAGCATGTGACGGTTTTGTGTTTTATGCCTATCAATAAAACATGTTGAACTAGCTGTTGTGAAGATATAATGATAGATTACCTATTCATACATAAGGGTGAAATGGTAGTGTAGTTCTAAGTTGAGTGGGAAGCTTAGTGAGTAACTGGTTTACCGATTGCACTCTGTTTCAAACTGGTGTCATTGTTTGCCAGTCATTTGGAGTGATTGATGCTGAACCAGTTTAGGTCTGTATTTTGTCTGTATTGATTCACCCCCCCCTCTCAGTACTGGTTTGGTACTAATCATTCATCATTAAGTTATCAATTGGTATCAGAGCACTCTAGCTCCTCTATGTTGTAAGCTTAACCGCTTGAGGTAAAGATCCCAGTCAAATGATGAAGAGGGAAGGTCCAAAGTTTAACAGGGAAAATTTTGGTATATGGAAAGATAGGATGAAGATATTCATCAGAAGCATGGGTGCTCAACACTGGAGTTATGTTGAGAATGTCTATGTTGTCCCTACCGGTACTCTCACCGATGACCAAAAGAGAGAGATACAAGAAAATGGGCAAGTCATGGAAGCCCTTACTAGTAGTCTATCTGACATTGAGTTTACTGATGTTCAGGACAAAGTAAATCCCAAAGAGGTATGGGATGCTCTTGAAAATATCTATGGTGGTGATGAACATGTAAAACAGGCTAAGGAAGAAAGCCTGAGAGGGAAGTTTGAAGATATGCAGATGGTTGAAGGTGAGACCATTCAGCAGTATGGAATAACAATCAAAACAATTGTTGGAGAAATCAAGAGTGCAGGTGGTAAAATAGAAGATTCCACTGTGGTAAGCAAAGTCCTGAGATCCCTATTGCTTGTTTATGCAATAAGGGTTGCTACTATTCAGGAGATGAGATCAATAGACAAGACTAAGGTATCCTTTGACTCCATCATAGCCAAGTTGATAGCCTATGAGCTAAATTGTTTTGATGGTAGTGTTCAAAAGACTGAATCAGCTTTTAAAGCCTCTGCTATACCATCCAGAAAAGGAAAAGAAGATAGCAGTAGTGGTGAACCTAGACAGAGTAGAGAAATGGATGATGAGGAGATTCTGATGGCATTTGAAGCTCTCCTTGTCAGGAAGCTTCCTAAAGGAACCGTTAAATACAAAGGTAAGCTACCGTTGAAATGCTTTTCCTGTAACTGGATAGGACATATTGCTATAAACTATCCTAATGGCGATAACAAGGAAAAACCAGAAAGGTTCAAGAAATTCAAAGGAGGAAACCAGAGAAACTATTTTGTAGTAGTTGATGAAGGTGTCACAGATGAAGAATCAGAGGATGAAGAAAATGAAGATATTGTGTTTGTTGCTGTTAAAGAAGATGTGTCAGACAAGAAGGCTCTTGTCTCCCGGTTTGATAATTCCAATGAGTGGATCATTGACAGTGGCTATTCTCACCATATGACTAGTGACCATAGCAAGTTTCTATCCTTGGAGGAGTATGATGGAGGTGTGGTTCGCTTTGGCAATGATGCAGCATGCATGGTCAAAGGTAGAGGGTCCATCTCTCTAAATGGAAAGAGCAGTGCTGACAATGTGTACTGGGTTGATGGTCTCAGACACAACCTTTTGAGTGTTGCCCAGCTAAATGACAGTGCCCTCACTCTAGAATTCAAGAATGGAGTTTGCAGAATCAAAGGAAAAGATGGTGAATTGGTGGCCACCGACATGTAGACCAAAGGTAACCTATTTCATCTGAATGCAAATATACATACATGTCTTATGGATAAGTTTGACGATAGCTAGATATGGCATAGGAGACTCTGCCATGTAAAATTTGATAACATTGTGAAGGCTTGTAAGATCAAGGCAGTTAGAGAGTTGCCGATGCTAAGAAAACCGGATAATACCTTGTGCAGAGAGTGTCAATTGGGAAAAATGTCTTCCTCAACCTTTAAAGGTAAATCTTTCACTACTGACAAGATTGATCTTGTGCATACTGATTTGTGTGGTCCTATGAAAACTAGAAGTGTGCAGGGTGATAGGTACTTCATGATTCTCACTGATGACTGCTCAAGAATGATGTGGGTCACATTCTTGAAAGACAAGTCTGAAGCCTTTGTGAAGTTCAAATCTTTCAGAGCATTAGTGGAGAAGGAAAGCGGTAAAAGGATCAAGTGTCTCAGAACTGATCAAGGAGGGGAATTCACTTCCAGTGAATTCAACAAGTATTGTGAAGAACTTGGTATCAAGAGGCACCTGTCTGCCCTCTGGACTCCATAGTAGAATGGCCTAGCAGAGAGGAATAACCGGACTGTGGTTGAAGTAGCCAGAACCATGTTGATTCAAGGAAAGGTAGCTCACACCTTTTGAAGAGAAGCGGTGAGCACTGCAGTCTACACAATGAACTGGGTACTCATCAAGAAAGGTAAGGACATAACTCCTTATGAGTATTGGACCAGTAAGACACCTGAGGTTAGCTACTTTAGGGTATTTGGTAGCAAATGTTACATCAAGAGGAGTGAACATCAGGGCAAGTTTGAAGCTAAGTGCGATGAGGGAATATTCCTAGGATATTCTACCAATAGTAAAGCTCTCAAGTGTTACAACAATAGGACTCAAAGAATTATGGAAAATATCAATGTAAGAGTTGATGAATCCTTTGAGAAAACTGAGGAAACCGACAATGAGAAAGCTGTAAATGAATCGGTTGCAACCTTTTGGGAACCTGTTGTCAGTCAACCAAGTACCAGTAATAGTGTTCCTGAACCGGTGAATGCTGATACTGATGAAGATGAGGATGAAGAGGAAAAGAAAGAAGAACCAGTCAAGACCATTCCTTGGTATGTCAAGTTGAATCATGATCCTAAGAAGATCATAGGAGATAAGGATGCAGGAATCCTTACAAGAAGAAAGATCAAAGAAAACTCATGTATGATCTCTGAATTTGAGCCTAAATAATTCAAAGAGGCTCATAAAGATGAAGACTGGATCAAGGCAATGGAAGAGGAACTTGACTAGATAGAGAAAAATGGTACATGGTCCTTGGCACCCAGACCAGAGCATAAAAATGTCATTGACACCAAATGGGTGTTTAGAAACAAGCTAAATGAGGATGGCACAGTGATTAGGAATAAAGCCAGATTGGTATGCAAAGGATATGCTCAATAAGAAGGAGAAGACTATGGAGAAACCTTTGCTCCTATAGCCAGATTGGAAGGAGTTCGTATGCTTCTTGCATATGCAACTTTTAAAGGCTTCAAAGTATATCAAATGGATGTAAAATCTGCATTCCTAAATGGTGTACTTGAAGAGGAGGTGTATATTGAGCAACTAGATGGGTTTTCCCCATCTGAAGACAGTGACATGGTATGTAGACTACATAAAGCCTTATATGGTCTCAAGCAAGCACCTAGGGCATGGTATGAGCGCCTACATTCCCATCTTGTGAAGATTGGATTTGAGAGAACAAGTGAAGATAGCAATATCTACTTGAAGTTTGAAGGAGATCAGATCCTGATATGTGAGGTATTTGTTGATGACATTATCTTTGGTGGTGATGACAAGATGAGTCATGAGTTTGCTGATGAGATGAAGGAAGAGTTTGAGATGTCACTCATAGGGGAGATTAAGTTCTTCATTGGACTACAGATTCAACAGATGAAGGATGGAATCTTTATCACTCAGTCCAAATATGTCAAAGAGGTGTTGAAGACCTTTGGCATGGAAGATAGCAAACCGGCTGGTACACCGATGGTGACCGGTTGTAAACTATCCAAAGAGGATGACTCTGCATTGGTTGATGAGAAGGAATGCCGATCAATGATTGGTAAGTTGAATTATGTAATACACATCAGACTGGATATTGCACATGCAGTTAGCATTACTGCAAGGTTCCAGAAAAGTCCAAGAGAATCCCACTTGATCGCAGTCAAGAGGATTCTTAGGTATCTAAAGGGAATTGTTGACTATGGATTGTGGTATCCATATAGCAAGGACTTCAACTTGAAAGTGTTCATAGATGTTGATTGGGCTGGTAATGTAGATGACTAGAAGAGCACAACCGGTGGTGCTTTCTTCCTTGGTGGTAGACTGGTCTCATGGATGAGTAAAAAGTAGAGTTGTATCTCTCAATCTACAGTGGAAGCAGAGTATGTTGCAGCTTTCATGAACTGGAATCAGACAATTTGGATGAAGCATGTACTAAAAGGCTTCAAAATCCCTATACTTGAACTGGTAAGTATATTCTGTGATAATACAAGTGCTATCAATATTTCAAAGAATCTAGTTTTACATTCTAGAACCAAGCAGTTTGAGTTTAAGTATCATTTCTTAAGAGAAAAAGTTTAGAACAAAGAGATTGCACTAGAGCATGTGTCCAACAAGGAGCAGTTAGTAGATATATTCACCAAGGCTCTTCCAAAGACTACATTTACACACTTAAGAGGTGAACTAAAGGTATATTATCCACATCAGTCATGTATTGCATAGTCAAATATTTCTTCAGGATTGATGTGTTGAAGGGTGCTACTCCTCAGGGGGAGCAGCATAATGGAACCAAGAAGCTTGTGCCTCCACTTTGGCATTGTTGTCAAAGGGGGAGAAGATGTGAAGTGGAGAGATATCTTTGTATATTGCCATCAATGCCAAAGGGGGAGATTGTTGGCATTATGAGAACCGATATGTGGACATAATGACATTGTATGTTGTCATTGATGTCAATATGATGAAGAGGTATGAACCAGCATATGTGAGAACCGGTATAACATTGTGAATCGACATTTGTGCCAAAGTGAAGTGGTGTGCTTGTTTAAGATGAATCGACATACGGTTATGGGAACCGGCACATGGAAGCATTGTATGACTACCGGTTGGTAGTATCGACTTCAGAGTTTCTGGTTGAAGTACTTCAAGCCTGTATGGCTCAACCGGTGATCTTTGTGTAATGAGTAATCGGTATAACAAAGAACAGATCATGTTGCCATGTTAGCCTTTCATGCGTGAAGGATCTTTCATGAAGAAGACTATCCCTATTTACCTCGGGAATGTGCGAAGTTTGTAAACAGTGAAAATGCGTGATAGATTATCAGCCGCCATGAAATCTGTGGATAATGAACGATGGAGAATGTCTTGAGATTTATTCAAGATCTGTTGCATTTAATACAATATGATCAAAGATCAGGATTGAACTGTTTGAATTCCTTAACCTAACAGGTCTAGGGTTTAGGGTTTATGCTACCGACCTGTCCGTTGTCCTATAAGGTTGATGCTATGATTCTTTTAGAGGTTGTTGGCAAAAGCTATGTGTGAGTATCCAAGAGAAGGGATACAAGATTCTTGCCAGACGAGAGGAGAGAAGTGATACCTGCAGAGTGTAAGTGTAGAAGGTGAAGAGGAGCTTAAGTGGATCTGCATTGGCATTGAGTGCTGTTACCAGATTAGTGTAAAACCTGTTGATCTCTAACCACCTCAATAGTTGGAAAATCCCCTAATAGGGTAGCCTTAACCGACTTGTTGTAAATCCCTTAATAGGGTAACTCAAAGTTATTGAGTTCTTGAAATCCTCTAACAAGGTGCCCTTAATAGGGTTTAACCCTTAACCGGGTATTATAGCCATCCCTTAACCGGGTGATCTCTAATAGGATTGGTTCCTAGCAGAACCTTTTGTAATGTCTTTAACCAGACAAGGCTTCTAACAGAGCGAACTTCCAAAGATTTCAACAACAAGCTTGTGGCTATTCATCCCCACCGTGGTTTTTCTCAGTTGGGTTTCCACGTGAAAAATATGCGTGTCATGTGTGATGCTTTTATCTTGTGATGCTTTGTTATTACTTGTTAAGCATATGATGGTTCTATGTTTTATGCCTGTCAATAAAACATGTTGAACTAGCTGTTGTGAAGATATGATGATAGATTACCTGTTCATACATAAGGGTGAAATGGTAGTGTAGTTCTGAGTTGAGTGGAAAGCTCAGTGAGTAACCGGTTTACCGGTTGCACTCTGTTTCAAACTGGTGTCACTGTTTGCCAGTCATTTGGAGTGATTGATGCTGAACCGGTTTAGGTCTGTATTTTGTCTGTACTGATTCACCCCCCCTCTCAGTACTGGTTTGGTACTAATCGTTCATCATTGAGTTATCAACCCTCATCAAATGTAGTGGCCCATAGAGTACCTGTGGCATCTTGTAACTTTAGTGGCAAGAGGTAACTATAATTATAGTCTTGAATAGTCATTTGACATCTAGAGCAGAACCAAGAATCATCAACTTGCTGTGTACATTTTTTCTTGCAAGGGCTTCCATTAACTATTAGTGGACAGACTGCGTAATAGAAATTTTTGTCATTTACATTCACAAAGCACAAAACAGCTAGCAAAGTTATCTAAATTGTTTCTGGTTTGATGCTCATCCACTCATGAATTGAAGAGATTGTCATTCTAGTATATTTGCCATCTATGTGGATATTTTCTGCAAGAAAGGGTACAACAAGCAAAGGGTCCTTTCCTCTTAATGTTAGGAAGCTCTACTTCTGGAAAAGTTGGGTTGATATGCAATGTCATTGCAGCTGTTATGTTTATAAGCTTCCCATTGAAATAGCCAACATGAGCATTACGCAAAGAACAGATAACCACACTATCATTGGTCAACATATTTTTCAATTCTAGGCCCTTTTGTTCTGCCATTGGACACCATAAGTTGATGTCAATTGTTGAACCAGATGGATCATTAATTTTCACAAAACATTTTTGTGTTTGACTGCCATCTTTCCTGTGTATAGGAATGATATCTCCAACATATAGAAAAAGACCAATTATGTCAACCAACGTGTTATTTGTTATATGAAACAATTCACTAATGGGCATGAAAGGAGGACCTTGTTGATCTGCTTGTTCTTCATTGGTGCAGCGTTTCAGTATGGATGTATCAGACAAGGTGATTTCTAAATGACTGTTTAGTTTGTTGTACCTTGCATTTGCCTCCTTAACAGATCCCTTTGAAATAATATAATGTGAACCTATGTCCACACGGTTAGAGTGTAACTTAGCTATCTTATCAAAACATGTAATTCTAATTTCAGAACCCTCACAATCAACAATGTCAAAGCTAAACACATGGCCATTTTTGGTGGCTGTGCTATATGCCTTAATAGGGTGTTTATGAGTAACTCTCCCTTTGATTGTCCATTTATTTTGGTATGGATTCAAAGTTTTGATAGGGTTTATATTTTCAGAAGTTGTTGTTTGTGGGGATGGTAATTCAGTTGCAAATTGAAGAGATCATTTAGATGTTGATGGTCTGTCCTCAGACATAATTTCTGGTTCTTGTTCTTTGAACATGTATACTGGTTTACCAAAGAACGGGCAATCAGTTTGTTTCACTTCCAGACTAAGTATTACAATAGTCCTATGAAAACAAAAGACTTCTTTTTAAATTACTGTTAATTATACATAAACGAAATTAAAAAAAGATGAAACATATTGTATTTAATAACCATAGTTGATTTCCTACCTTGTGTTCCATATTTATCGGCATGTATAACTCGATAACTGGACTATTGTGCCTAATTTTAGAATATCTGAATCTATCAGAGTAGCATATTTAGAAGGAAAGATTGCCAACTGCATGTATGTTCCATCAGATAACACTAATTTATGTTTTTTAGTATCATTTGTGTTGTTCTGCATTTTCTGAAATGACAAAACTTGTAGCAATGTTGAAGGAAGGTCATCCCCAGCATTGATAGATTGAATTGCAAAAGGGGTAGGGACATACTCTTGGGTTTTTGCCTACAAAAAATAATATGAATATAGAGGATTTAATTTTAACAGCAAGAAGCTCATATATTTCCTTACTTGTTAATGTAAAGCTTGTGTTAGTAAACTATGTAATCAAGCTATGTTATCTATAGAGTATGCATCTACTTTTGGACTATGCTATGAAAAAAGGATGCATGTGGTAATGAAAAGGATGGTATGGAAAAGAGCGATGAACTGTCCAAAAAAAGAGCATAAAAGCTTTCTATATTGAAAATCTTTGATAATTTAGCTTACCAAATTATCAATAGTGGAGTGCTCTATCGATTTAGAGGTAGCTGCTGAAGATGCCATTGTGCATATATACCTTTTGAGAATTAAAAGTAAATTTTAAGCATGATGAATTGTAGTTCTTATATCAGAATGCAATCACAACATGATGTAAGCTTATCAAAGGTATATATGCACAAGTAGAGCAAAATTAACTGAGCATAGAGTAATGTTGTTATAGTTTAATTTTTGTTTCAAATGGTAATGAATTGATCATAAAGTGATTGAAACAGGCATTGAAAACGATAATTGGTCATATGCTAATAAGCTTAAAAAACATTAAATATGACATCATGATTTACATATTTGAGAGCATATTAACAAAATATGAGTTCATCTCATCAAAGATCTTTGAAAATATGGGATGCTTCTGTCTATTTTGAATGTTAACCAAAATATGAATGTAACTTTTCAAAGATTGAATAATTACAACAACATAGGATCAACCCAAGCAACCCATCCAAGCTCCTTATCAGTCCATTTAAATACTTTGTCTCCCAATGTGAAAATAACCGTTGGATCAACTAATTGTTCAATACTTGGTATTGGTAAAGGTGCTAATTCAATAATATGTATGGTTGTTACAACACTACAAGATGTAGAGAGGTTGATTGTTGTTTGCTTTGGTGATTTATGTTCGTAGTGGTCAATTATCTTTCTAAGGTTGCTCTTTAACTTGTTGCTTTCTTGCAACATGCTTTCAATTACATTGTTGATGTTCTCTATTGCTTTCAATCTTGTATCCATTGTTGAAATTTGATTGTGTTAGTGTGGTTGTTTTCTGTTCGAATGACAGAGTAGAAATGCATTACTAAAAAAAGTGAACATACAAGAATAATACAACAAATCTTTAAGTAGATCACATTTTTTTTTGTGAATCATAATGAATTTACTATTAACTAATTATAAAAACTTGTAATAATTAGGCCAATACTTTAAGTTTTGTAAATTGACTACTGAGTCAACTTACAAAGCTTTCAGTCTGTAAGAGAAGTGCTTAGTTGCATTTATTTTAGAGTATGTGTATATATATAGGTATACATGTCTATATCAGTGTACATACATGTATACATATACATCTGATATATATACATGGATACATATTTAAGTATGGGCATGAATGCTTTCACTCTGCAAGGTAAGTATTCAATTTTATAGTTGTCACAAAATCAGAATTATAGACATCAATTACAATATATTAATGTTCTAAATATGGAACATTTGTTAGTGGTCATTTATCTTCGAGATTAAAAGCCTTCATGTGCATAAAGTCAGTTATCTGATTTGTGTTACTCTGACCAAATATTTTGTGAAGCAACGTTGTGTTTAATGTTTTCCTGTGCAAGATGTATAATCCTGCTATGAGAACACTTTTGATATGTGTGCATTCTGATGTAGGCTAAAAGGGTTTTACTTTGTGCTAACGCGTGCCTTACTTGCGGTCATCTCTGTGCATGCGCTCTGTTTGCAAAGCGATGCTTTCTTTAATGATTTCATCCCCAAGGCTGTGCACGAATGTTGACGTTCTTTATGGCTGCTTCAACCCTAAAATCTAATTTGTTTTGTTGTTGTCAGCAATATTTCGCTCTAGAAATTTTCACATAAGGTTGTTAGCTTTTGTTCTCGTTGTGACTATTTTACTGGGGTTCTTTGTGACTTTGACAACATGAATGGTTCGAATTTGTAAGGTAAGGGTTCATTTTATTTAAATGTGTTTTTTTTTTTGTAATGGCAAAGCATTTTTGAGGTTGCTCTGTCAGTTTCAAGTCATGGATGGTTTGAATTTGCAAGGTAAATTCTGGTTATATTTATATTCTTTTTCATTTTGTAATGCATTTTTTGCAAATCTACTGTGCAAATTTTTGCAAATAACTTTCATTTTATTTAATTTTGGTTCTCGTTGTGACTATTTTACTGGGCTTCCTTGTGAGCTTGACAGTGTTAATGGTTTGAAGTTGCAAGGTAAGGTTCTGTTTTATTTAAATATGTTTTTTTTTGTAATGTATTTTGTTTATAGTCTGTTTATTTTCTCCTTCCATGTGCTTGCAGGGTTGCTACTTTGTTTCTATTTCTTAACAGTTTGTGGGCATCGGTACTTCCAATTTGCAAGCAATTTTTGAGGCTGCTCTGTTAGTTCCAAGCCATGAAAGGTTTGAATTTGCAAGGTAGGTTCTGGTAATATTTGTTTTCTTTTTCATTTTGTAATGCATTTTTCCCTTTCATTTTATTTAATTTTTTGTTTGTTTTGTAATGCAGTTTTTTTATATTCTGCTTTTTTTCCTCCTCGCATGTGCTTGTAGGGTTGCAGATTTGTTTATGTTGTTTAACTGTATGTGGTCGTGGCTACTTCAAGTTTAATTGTTTTAGGCAATATTTCGCTCTGCAAATTTTTGCATGAGGCTGTTTATAGTCATGGAGTTAGGTTTTGTTCTGGTTGTGATAGTTTTATTGGGTTTCTTTGTGAGCTTCACGCCATGAATGGTTTGAATTTGCAAGGTAAGCTTTGGTTTTATTTAAATTCTTTTTTGTTTTGTAATGCATTTTTTTTTATAGTTTGCTTATTTTCTCCTTTCGTCTGCTTGCAAGGTTGTCACTTTGTTTAACTCTTTGTGCAACTGAGTACTTCCACTTTGTGAGGTATTTTCTGGCCTGGTTGTTTAATTGTTTGTGGATGTGACTACTTTCAGTTTGCAAGACAAATGTTCATCTTAAAGTTTCTTGCATTTATTATGCCTTTTTTATAGTGTGCTTTTATTTTCACGTCCTGCACTTAGGTTGTCGAGTTAGGTTTTGTTTTGGCTGTTGTCTGCAGTGTATTCATTTTTAGGTTCAAGTGCATCATAATCTTAAATCTTACACACTTTACAATGGAGTTATTAAAACAGAGATTTAATAAAACCCTATATACATATATATAGACATATGTATATATGTACATATGGGTATGTACATATACATATATCAGCACTGCAAAGTATTGTAAGGAAAACAATTATACAAATACTTTGTTTATGATATTTAACTATTTGTGGACATCACTACTTTGAGACTACAATGTAGACTTGTATCAATAAATCCTACACACTTTAGAACATAGTTATTAAAACAGAGATTTAATAAAATCCTATATACATATACATACACACATGTGTATATATACATACATGCATAAATATATGTGTACATATGTGTATTTATATACATGTATACATGCGTATACAGACATGTATATATATGTACATATGTGTATATACATATACAGATAATAGGACTACAATGTGATGAGCTTAAAATATGCTCATAATTTGGATGTTATGATAAACTTTTAAATGCCTTTACTGTTGTTATTTCATGGCTGTTCAAACTTTGTTGAAACTTTTTATTGGGATATCTTGTAGCAAGATACTTTTATATTCTTGCAGCTCATTGTGTTGACTTGATTGCATTTATCACCTCATTGACTCCCTAAAATGATTGGTATATCATATACAGTTTTTGAATGATGAAGTAGATTTAAATGTGTGATTAATGAATAGATATCGTGTATATGCCATACGCCTTTTCTGTTGCCTGTTACCTTTTGTTGCAGATTGTTGAAGAATGATCGAGTCGAGTGCAGCCGATCTCGACCTTACAGTAAAGTCCATTTCCTACACGACTTCGAGGGAGCTCCGGCGAAGACTCTTTGACCAAAACCATGGGAAAGAATTTTAATGACAGTTAATCTGGAAAGAGTGGAGCGCTAGATTCTCTCTGGATCGGGTTGAACGCATAAATTCATTTATGAAGTTTGTTCCTTGATTCGGGGATATATTTTACTCCCACATCTTTCTTTGATGGAGTTAGTTAGTTAGTTAGTTGCTCTCCTATTTTTAAATAAAACTCTCCTCCTGCAAAAAGAAGAAGGGAGATGATAGATAGAGTAAGATAGAATCAGAGTAGTAGATATCATGTAAGAATCAATATGATAATGAAAGATAGAATCTGTTTAACTAGAGACAGAGTTTGTTGTTAGTTTTCATATCAACAAAATAATGTATGTCATTCTATTTTTATGAATAAAGTTCAATGAAGTTCTGAGTTTAGCATCTGTGTAATCAGTAGATGCTTGCTAAGGGGGCCCACTTAGTAAGTATCTATAGCTAGTTAGTTACTTGTTCTTTCTTGTTAAGCTTCAATTTACTTTCATCTTTAAAGTTTTTATACAAACTCAGCTTTATATTGCTTCTGCAGCACAAGGAATCCATCACTGTACCTGTTCCTGCAACATAAGGCCAGTTCATAGTCTGTGTTTCAGTTGTAGTTATCATGGTTTCTGTTTTAATCAAATCATGGTTGAGTTAAAGAACTTTGCATTACCTTCCTGTAGCGTAGATAGAATTTCTTTCCAATATGTATTTCTGCTAAGATTTGACCAAAATAAGTTCCTAGTGCATATATTTTGCTACGCCATTTAAAGTATACGTCTCCTGGTTTGACAAGTAAATGAACATCTACAGAGAGAGATATTGGTCACCTGTTGGAATGCCCAATTCCTAGGAAAGGTTTTATTGTGATTTTCGTATCCTTTTGTGGGCGCGACCTTTTTTGGCCCCATTGTCGGGGATGGCATCTACCTAGGAGTTTATCAGAAGCCATTTTTAGCATTAATTTAGCTTGTTAGTAAAATTTTCTAGATCCTTCAAGCCACTATTCATCATATTGCATGCATAGAAGAAGAAGAGATGCCCTAGGAAGGTTCCTCCCTAAAAATCTATTTATTGAACTACCATTTGACCCAGCTGATAGCGAACCTGAGGAAAATCCATTCGTTCTGTTATTCCAGCAACCAAACATGGCAAATAATCCACCTCCTGCATTTGAGTTTCCTATTGTTCCTCAAGGAGATACTGAAAATCTTAAAAACATTCCCTCTTCTTTGCTTCCAAAGTTTTATGGCCTGGTCACAGAGGACCTAGAAACCTTTCTATTTGAATTTGATGTCCTCTGTCGCAGTTATGACTACAACACAGACGCTCATAAACTGAAGTTATTTCCTTCCACCTTGAAGGAAGGATCTCTCAGAGTGTTTATGAGTCTAAGAAGAGGTGTCGTCGATAGTTGGGCAACCATGCAGATGACATTCCTTGACAAGTATAAGGAATATTGTAAGAGCGCCAGCAAAAGTGATGACATATTCCGAATTCAGCAGAAGGACGATGAAAGTTTGGAAGATTATATTTCCAGATTCTTGTTTTCACTAAAGAGGAACTCAAACCATACTCTCAATCAGGACTCTTAGAAACTACTATTTGTAAGGAGAATCAGTGATGCCTGTATAGATGCCCTGGCCCTGATAGGAGGAGGTGATATAACCCAGCTGCCTTGGGATGATATAAAGAAAATATTTCTTAACTACTCTTGAGCAATAGTTAAGAAAGGTCGAGGTCATCATGCTACAATAGGGAAGTCTTCTTCTGGTGGAGTTTTCCGAATAGAGATAACAAATTTTCTATCTCACTTCAAGCAGGACATCATTAATAATATGGCTACACAACTGGACACTATGCAAGCTCGGAAGAAACATGAGGAGGCTGAAGCAGTTTTGGTCGAGTTCTGTCCACACTGCAGACAAAAGAAGCATGACTGCAGATGCAAGATGGTGGCTAATTTGGAAGCCAAACAACTAATTACTGACTTCAAGCCAGTAGAAGGAGATGATGATCAAGTGTTCTTTGTTGCACAAAGGAGACCATGGGCCCAAAGACAAGGTATGCCTCAAGATCCTTTAACTTTTGGTAATTCCTATTCTAGCTATAATAACCAATGGCAACATGCATATGGACCACCACCACCTTGGAATCCACTTCAACCAAATTGGCCTAATTATCAGAACCAGCAATGGCAATCCCCTCAAGGAGGATGGTAGCAGCCACAAGGGCAATGGACCCCACCTTCAGGAAATTGGCAGCAAAATCCTCAATGACGAGGCCCTCAGCAATGGCAAAACCAGTCCTCTGGATTCCTGCAGCTTCCACAGCCACAACCACAGGCCCTTATGCCGCCTCCTGCAGTAACTGCCACAAATCCTGGACCCCCAAAACAAATGCCTATGCCTATCTAGCCGTTGCCCAATCCCAATAATAAGCAACAACAGCAGCAACAGTCTGCGTATCTTACTGAAGCCAACCAATATTAAGCTTATGCTTTAAACGTTAATGATATCCATTTGAGGTCTGGAACTACTTTACTTGCTCCAAAACTGCCTCTGATTATTGAAATACCAGATTCTCCCCATGAAGAATCTACTATACTTGTTGTTCCTACTGAGTACATGCCCATAACTGATACAGTTCCTAAAGAGTCTATTCTACAAAATCAAGACAACCCACCTTTTTCTCAGAGGTTGCAAAGTACTGCATATAAACCCATGGAAGAACCCACTTTTGACATTCTAGATCAGCTCAAGAATGTGCAGATTCAAATTCTTTTATTTCAGGCTATTAAGGATATTCCCATTTTTGGAAAATCTATTAAAGAAGATTGTTTGAAGAAGCCTAGACAAAAGAAAAAGGATCCTCAAACAATTCATGTACTAGAAAAAATGGCTGATATAATGTTGGGAAATGTAGTTATTCCAAAGTATATTGACCCTGGAAGTCCTATAGTGCAGATAAATGTAAATGGCCAAGTTCTAAAAAATGTTTTGATTGATTTAGGTGTTGCCATTAATGTCATGACAAAGCATACTATGGACTCCCTGAACATTTCAAACATTAGGTCTACACCCACAATTCTGCAGCTTGCAGACATCTCCACAGTTGAACCTGATGGGATAGTAGAAGATGTAATTGTCACTCTTGAATCTTGGGAGTATCATGCTGATTTCACAATATTATCAGTTAAGGCAACTTTAGGAGGATATCCAGTTATTCTTGGTAGACCATGGTTAGCAACTGCTGATGCTTTTATAGGATGCCGTTCTGGAGATATGACCATTTCTGATGGACAGTCCACAAAGAAATTGGCTCTGTATCCGCCTACTAAACCTCAGCCAAATTTGTCCCAACCTGTTTGGCCAGATGTGGGGGAAGAAATTGAAGAAGACAATTCTTTGGCTCAATTAATGATGATTCAAAATGACCCATTTTCACAACTTCAGAGTGAGGATGCCTTGCTATTTCAAATTCTACAGTACAACTCTAATCCAAATGGTACTCATTTACAATGTTTCCTGCAGCAACCAGATTCTGAAAGTTCACTGCCTAAACTTCCGGTAATTTTTCATAATTTGCTTCCACAAGAGATACAAACATTACCTATAGACTCTATGAGTAATCTCACGGAGCAGATAGAATTGTCTCAAGGTCATTGTTTGAATATCAATAGCAAGTTGTCACAGTCTCAACAGGATGACCTATTAAAAATGCTACAAGAACAGCATAAAGCTTTTGCATGGGAATATGGGGACATGCAAGGAATAGATCCTCGAGTTTGTACTCATAGGATATATATCAAAGAAGATTGTTCACCAATTAGACAACCTCAAAGAAGAGTAAATCCAGCACTTAGAGAGATAGTTAAATGTGAGCTTCAAAAGTTGCTTGATGCTAGTTTTATTTATCCAATCTCTGACAGTCAATGGGTTTCTCCATTAGTCATTGTCCCCAAGAAAGGTGGAAAATGGAGAGTATGTGTAGATTACAGAGAATTGAATAGTGCCACTAAAAAAGATCACTTTCCACTACCTTTTGTAGATCAAGTACTAGACTCACTATCTAGCAAAAGATATTTTTCCTTTTTGGATGGTTACAGTGGGTACAATCAGATAAAAATTGCCCCTGAAGATCAAGATAAGACAACTTTTACCTATCCATGGGGAACATTTGCTTATTCGGTCTTGCCTTTTGGCCTATGCAATGCACCAGCAACATTTCAGAGAGCAGTAATTAGTATCTTTGCTAATATATCTCATGAATGTATGGAGATTTACATGGATGATTTCACTACCTATGGAGTCACATTTGAAGAAGTACTGGTGAATTTAGAAAAAGTATTGAAAAGGTGTAGAGAACAAAATTTGTCTCTAAACAGTGAAAAGTGTTTTCTAATGATGGAAGAAGGTATTGTTCTAGGTCATCATGTTTCAAAGAATGAAATTCAGGTTGACCCTGCTAAAATTGAAGTAATTCAGAATTTACAAACTCCTGCAAAACAGAAAGATGTCAGAAATTTTCTTGGTCATGCAGGGTATTATAGAAGGTTTATAAAAGACTTTAGTAAAATTGCCAGTCCACTTTATGCTTTGTTAACAAAGGATTCCCAATTTGAGCAGATAGAGGCCTATGAAAAATCCTTCCTACAACTAAAGGACTTGCTTACTAAAGCCCCTGTTCTTCAAGGTCCAAAATAGAATTTACCTTTTCACATACATGCTGATGCTTCTGACTTTGGCATAGGAGCAGTTCTGAGTCAAAAAGAAAATTCAGTTGAACATGCTATTTACTTTATCAGCAAGAACCTTCAAGGTCCTGAGCTCAACTATACTGTCACAGAAAAGGAGTTGCTTGCAGTAGTGTATGCTTTGAATAAATTTAGGCATTATGTCACAGGTTATCAGATATTCATCCATACTGACCATGTAGTAATCAAGTATCTGATGAACAAACCTGCCATCTCTGGTAGGTTGGCACGTTAGCTCCTATTGTTACAAGAGTTTGACATTACCATAATTGACAAACCAGGGAGAGCTAATGTTGTAGCTGACTTTTTATCAAGACTTCAATCAGCTGCACCTGTTGAACATGAGATCATTGATGATAGGTTCCCAGATGAACACTTGTTTTCCATCGCTGCACATACACCCTGGTATGTAGACATTGCCAATTATCTAGCAGCAAACAGAATACCAGCCCACTTTTCTCCAAAAGAAAAGAAATTGTTAATAGAGAAAAGTTTTAACTTTTCCTGAATTGCAAATAGTTGGTTTTATACTGGACCTGATCAAGTAATGCGAAGATGTATAAGAGAAGATGAAACTTACGACATATTGCATGCTTGCCATGACGAACCATGTGGAGGATATTTTGCAGCAAAAAGAACATCAGTGAAAATTCTTACAACAGGGTACTACTGGCCAATATTACATAAGGATGCTGTGGCCTATACAAGAAAATGTGACAGATGCCAGCATATGGGAAGACCAACTAAGTCCGATGAAATGCAACTATATCCACAGATAACAGTCACCCCTTTTGATAAATGGGGGATGGATTTTGTAGGGCCAATTGATCCACCATCAAATGGAAAGTCATACATTCTAGTTTGCGCGGACTATGTAACAAAATGGGTCAAGGTAGTAGCTATGATTCATGCTCGAGATAACAAAGTTGCTGAATTTCTATATGAAATTTTTTTCACAAGATTTGGAGTTTCTAGAGAGCTTGTAACTGATCAAGGAGCTCAGTTTACATCGAATCTAATCACTGCACTAATGAATGACTATAAAATCAAACATAGGAAGTCCAGCCCCTATCACCCTCAAGCCAATGGTCAGGCGGAGGTAACAAACAGAGAAATTGAGGCAATCCTCACAAAGTCAGTACAGATCCATAGAAAAGATTGGAGCAATAGACTTCCTGAAGCAGTTTGGGCTTACAGAACTACATGGAAAACAACAACTGAGTTTACACCTTTTGAGCTACTTTTTGGGAAAACAACCATGTTACCCATAGAATTTGAACACAAAACTTTGAGGACAGCTCTTGAACTCAATATAGACATATCTGAAGCACAGAAGGACCGTCTCTTGCAGTTAAATGCTTTGGACGAAATGAGAAAAAATGCCCTGCAGCATACAGAAGCAATCCAACAGCAAAGGAAGAAATGGCATGATCAGCACATCAAAACTAAAAAAATTTCTGCTGGAGATTGGGCTCTGTTATATGATTTGAGATATCAAGAAACCCAAGGTAAGCTCACAACACATTGGCTTGGCCCCTATGAAGTTGAGAATGTATTCGACAATGGCGCTGTACAGCTGTTAACAATAGACCCAGTCCACTTCAAATTGCTAGTGAATGGCCACCGACTCCGGTTGTACCACAAACCAGTCTCCAAGGAAGAATTCATGCAACAATTCATTCAGGTTCCTCCTACTACTCTTCCTACAGCCGAAGGCTTTAGCCTTTCTCCTGCAGCATTACCATAATTTTCAAAAAAAAGTATGCCCATAATAAAGGTTTTCTTTTTAAAAAAAAGGAAACCCCTTTTTCTCTATTTTCATTTATCGTCCCCATTTCACTTCTTTATTTTCTATCCATCCATCATCCATCCAATTCATCCATCCGCATCAACCTTAATTAAGATATCTTTCCTACTTGTCAATTCATGCAGACGCCGTCATCTTTCTTCACACGTATGTGCAATTATCAAAGGTACGCTATATCTTTTCTTATCACATATTTGATTTATTTCATTTATTGTTATGCATGTACCGGTCATTATTACCTGAACCTCTACTTGATCTTTACAATATGTGAAGACACATGCCATACTTTAAGTAGGGGGCGGGGTAATCCATCTTTCAAAACTTGTCTTTTCATCGCTGCCATAGCTGCAAAATAATCTTTTTTTAATATTTTTCTGGTACTTTCCAAATATGCTCGCATGTCCTTCTTTATTGCATGATTTTCAATTAAGACTGCTTGTTCAAAAAGTTCATTTTTGGAAAAAAGAAAGAAATGTGACGGCACGAAAGAAGAAAAACCAGAGCAGAAAGGGAAACAAAAAATTTGAATCTTCAGCAAGGAATTGAGTTCAGCTAAAGGAAAACTACAAACATGGGTGGTCAGTTGGTGCGACATGAGCTTGTAGCTCATGAATTGTTATTGCAAAATCCATAAACAGTCCACGCATTCAGTGTCTGTGGATGGTTAAATTATTTCTTGAGTTTAAATGATTTTGATGAGGAGGCTGCTGGAGAATTTTTGAGAACCCTTTTTGAAGGGGAAGCCACCATATGGGGTCTAACGGTTGTTGCAATCGAAAATAGAATTGCTGAAGTAACCGGGTTTCCAGCCATTGGAGAAAACTTTTCTTCAGACGCTGCAGCTACAAGGACTGAGTTTTCAAAGCCTACTGATGGACCTCTGGAAGTCTCCAAGCAGGGATGCAAGCACGTATCGTTGCCTCCTCCTTATTCAGAGTATGCTATTTACATAATGAGGTATTTGACCTGTGAAGACCGTTTTTCCTATTTGCATTCTCATCATTTTAAATTATTGAGCCATATGAGGCATGGGTTAGTTATAAATCTTCTGAATTTCTTGTTAAAATTTTTAGAGCAAAGTGCCCATGGAGCTCAATAGGGGAAAGATAATTCTGTTGCTCAACATGGCCTTATTAAATTACTGATTGAGCGCTCTTTGAGGGATGTCTCACCTCTCTCCTGGCAACAATTTGTTGCCCAAAAGAATTTGCAAATTCTACAACCCCCTAGGGTACTTAACTCACGGCCTTAGAAAAAGAAGAAAGAAATTGCATTTACCAGTAGAACAGGGCAAGGGTCATCTACTCTTGTAGCACCTAGTCCTGCAGCTTTCGCACCTGAATCTTCTGCTAGGGTACAAACTAGGTCTGCCATTAGGAGAGAGAAGGGAAAAACAAAGGTAGAAGGGTCCCCAGAATCTGACCCTCGTTCTCAAAAAAGGCAATGCCCTTCTCCTGCAGCACCTTCCCTTGTAGCTGTTTCTCCTACAGCAACACCTGTTGCTATTACTAGTTCACCGTAATCTTCTGGTAGGGTAGAGCCCTCTGAACAAACAAGGAAGAGGAAAGCGATCGGAACACCTCCTACAGCCGCATCAGTGCCAAGAAGGGTTTCCACAAGGAAATAATCTAAGACCTCCCCTGCTTCTCCACAACCAGAGGTGATTGTAATTTCAGAAGGGTCTGTTGAGTCCGAATTTAATGTTTCTCAGAATGTGTCCGAAAATGCTGCTCAGAGTTCATTCGTTCTTGAAGAGGAACAAGTTGAGACAAAATAAATAGGGCATAATGAGAAAAAGTTACCAAATCTTGATGATTTGGCTACTGCTGCTATGCAATTTTTGGAGGAAGCACAGACTTCTCTACCACAGCAACAAGAAGAATTTATCTTGCAGCAAGAGAAAGAACAGACTGAACAATTGAATGTGCCTAGTAAAGTTGTATTCCACCCTACAATTTATAAAGCCATTGTTGTGTATAAGAGAACGTTTTTAATTGAGTTTCTGGAATATGTTAAAGCTAATTAGGAAACAGTTACATTGCAAACCCTGACTTTCTGACTCATAGCCCAGACTGACATGAAAAAAAGTCTATGGGAAATAGAAAAGAGGAAATTGAAAAAGAAAATTGAAAGTCAGAAGCAGGAAATTGCTGAGTTGAAAGCAAAAATGGACGAAATGTTAAAAGTAATTGATCAGATTATGGAATGTAGACCACCACCCAGAGTTTATGCTCTATGCCTTAAAGAACAATTTTTATGGTTTCAATTGATGAGAATTTCCAGAAACCAAGATCCTATAATTCATACTGCCAAGGAATTCTATGAAGCATACTAGGCAGCCCCTAACTGGTTAAGGAATTCTCTGTGTGAATTCTATTTGCATGACTTTTTAATACCATTTGAAACAGAATGGAATCCTCTTTTATATATTGGTGATATTCATTTGAGAGCATTTATGTCATAGGCAGCAAATGAAGTGAATTATGGCAGGCAGTGGGAAACATATGAGGAACTTGAGAAAACAGAGCCCGTTCCATTACGTTCTCAAAGTTCAAACCCCCATGCAATGTTGAAAGATTAGTTTACTCTGACATATGGTATTAATAATGTTTCAGCAAGAGAGAAAATATTTGATATTAGAAAACAAGTATATGATGAATTCCAGGCACAACAATATTCATTTTGGAAACTGGCATACACCAGAAGTGAGAAAAGATGGGAGAGATTAACTGTTGGGTTAAGAAAGTCAGAACCACATGGTCCCCTAAATTTCACAGCAACTCTCAAATGAACCAACAGATATATTCAATTAGGACTTCAAACAAGATTTGAACTGTGGCTGCCGCTGACATTCAGACCCCGTGTGCTAATGTGGCCACTTTATCCTCACCAGGCTACAAATCTTACCAATGAATTAGAAGACCGAAGGTATGAAAGATGCCGGGATTTCAGAGGATTTTATTACAAGTTTGGAAATCCATTTCAGAGCCAGGCAGCAACCACCGACTTCAGAGAAACCACTAGGAAAGTTAATGCTGGAGGACCAGCATTGGGCTAAGTAGGGGGCAGTGATGAGCTTAAAATATGCTCATAATTTGGATGTTATAATAAACTTTTAAATGCCTTTACTGTTGTTATTTCATGGCTGTTCAAACTTTGTTGAAACCTTTTATTGGGATATCCTGTAGCAAGATACTTTTATATTCCTGCAGCTCAATGTGTTGACTTGATTGCATTTATCGCCCCGTTGACTTCCTAAAATGACTGGTATATCGTATACAGTTTTTGAATGATGAAGTAGATTTAAATGTGTGATTAATGAATAGATATCGTGTATATGCCATACGCCTTTTCTGTTGCCTGTTACCTTTTGTTGCAGGTTGTTGAAGAATGATCGAGTCAAGTGCAACCGATCTCGGCCTTGCAGTAAAGTCCATTTCCTGCACGACTTTGAGGGAGCTCCGGCGAAGACTCTTTGATCGAAACCATGGGAAAGAATTTTAATGACAGTTAATCTGGAAAGAGTGGAGTGCTAGATTCTCTCTGGATTGGGTTGAACGCATAAATTCATTTATGAAGTTTGTTCCTTGATTCGGGGATATATTTTACTCCCACATCTTTCTTTGATGGAGTTAGTTAGTTAGTTAGTTGCTCTCCTATTTTTAAATAAAACTCTCCTCCTGCAAAAAGAAGAAGGGAGATGATAGATAGAGTAAGATAGAATCATAGTAGTAGATATCATGTAAGAATCAATATGATAATGAAAGACAGAATCTGTTTAACCAGAGATAGAGTTTGTTGTTAGTTTCCATATCAACAAAATAATGTATGTCATTCTATTTTTATGAATAAAGTTCAATGAAGTTCTGAGTTTAGCATCTGCATAATCAATAGATGCTTGCTAAGGGGGCCCACTTAGTAAGTATCTGTAGCTAATTAGTTAGTTGTTCTTTCTTGTTAAGCTTCAGTTTACTTTCATCCTTAAAGTTTTTATACAAACTCAGCCTTATATTGCTTCTGCAGCACAAGGAATCCATCACTGTATTTGTTCCTGTAGCATAAGGCCAGTTCATAGTCTGTGTTTCAGTTGTAGTTATCATGGTTTCTGTTTTAATCAAATCATGGTTGAGTTAAAGAACTTTGCATTACCTTTCTGTAGCGTAGATAGAATTTCTTTCCAGTATGTATTTCTGGTAAGATTTGACCAAAATAAGTTCCTAGTGCATATATTTTGCTATGGCATTTAAAGTATATGTCCCCTGGTTTGACAAGTAAATGAACGTCTACAGAGAGAGATATTGGTCACCTATTGGAATGCCCAATTCCCAGGAAAGGTTTTACTGTGATTTTCATATCCTTTTGTGGATGCGACCACAATGCATTCTAAGAAAAACAATTATATATATATGTACATCATCTGTATATATATGTACATGTATATATATACGTACATGTGTATATGCATACATATATATAGATTTATATACATATATTGGTACTCTAACACTTTCTTAATCTTTGCACACATAAAGAACGTTAAAGAAATTACATTTTAGGGTTGCAACCGGCAAACTAAAACACTTTTAACTTAAAACAAAATTTGATCGGCAATAGAATGGTCAAAACCTAAATACCTATCAAAATGAACAGAGACATTGCAGACTGAAAGTAATCACGTCCACAAACACTTAAATAACATAACCAAAGTAACAATCATGCAAGAACACCATACCCCAAAATAAGGACGCTATCAAATAATGCATTATGAATTTTGAAAGCTTATAAAATAAAATAAACAAGTACCTAGCAATGTAAAACCATTAACACCGACGACTTCAGAAACAAGCCCAATAAAACAGTCCACATTGGTGCACATCACCGGGGACGAAAAGATTAAAACAAAGTAATAAAATTAAATCAATAAATATCTACAAACAACAAAACCGAACTAAAACCATTTTAACCTACAATAAAATGCACAAAGTACCAACCTTGCAACTACACCAAACCGAGAAATAAGCAGAGTATACAAAAATGAATTACAAAACCAAAAAGAATCTAACTAAAACTAGAACTTACCTTGCAAATTTAAACCATTCACTCAGAGCGAGAACAAAACCTAAGTCAACAACTATATCCAAAGCAATGCGAAATTGCCTAGCAAACTGGAAGTATTCATGACCACAAACAATTAAATAACATAGACAAAGTAACAACCCTGCAAGTAGACGGAAGGAGAAAATAAGCAGACTATAAAAAAAAGCATTACAAAACGAAAAAAAATTTAAAGAAAATCAAAGCCTACCTTTTAACCTACAACAAAATGCACAAAGTACCAACCTTGCAACTACACCAAACTGAGAAATAAGAAGAGTATATAAAAATGCATTACAAAACCAAAAAGAATCTAACTAAAACCAGAACTTACCTTGCAAATTCAAACCATTCACTCAAAGTGACAACAAAACCTAAGTCAACAACTATATCCAAAGCAATGTGAAATTGCCTAGCAAACTGGAAGTAGTCATGGCGACAAACAGTTAAATAACATAGACAAAGTAACAACCCTGCAAGCAGACGGAAGGAGAAAATAAGCAGACTATAAAAAAAAAGCATTACAAAACCAATTTTTTTTTTTAATAAAATCAATGCTTACCTTAAAAATTCAAACCATTCACGGCATGAAGCTCACAAAGGAGCCCAATAAAACAGTCACAACCAGAACAAAACCTAACTCGACGACTATATGCAACCTTATGATAAAATTTGCAGACCAAAATATTGCCAACAACAACAAAACAAATTAGATCTTAGGGTTCCAAATGGGCATAAAGAATCTAAATAAAACGAGAACTTACCTTGCAATTTCAATAGTCACGCCCACAAACAATTAAACAACATAAACAAACAAACAACCCTGCAAGGACATCAAAGCATTCAAGGCATGAAGCTCATAAAGGAGCTCAATAAAATAGGCACAACCAGAACAAAACCTAACTACACAACTATATACAAACCCATGCAAAAATTTGTAGAGCAAAATATTGCTTACAATAATAAAACAAATTAAATCTTACAGTTGCAAGCGGCAGAACTTACCTTGCAAATTCAAAGCATGCACACTGTGAAACTCACAAAGCAGCCTCGAAAATGGCTTCCAAAGTGGAAGTAGCCCCACCCACAAATAGTTAAAGTACACAAACAAACCCACAATCCTGCAAGCACACAGGAGGAAAAAATAAGTAGAATATAAAAAGACTGCATTACAAAACGAAAAAAAAATTAAATAAAATGAAAGGGAAAAATTCATTACAAAACGAAAAAGAAAACAAATATTACCATAATCTACCTTGCAAATTCAAACCTTTCACAACTTGGAACTGACAGAGCAGCCTTGAAAATTTCTTGCAAACTAGAAGTAGCGATGCCCACAAACAGTTAAGCAACAGAAACAAAGTAGCAACCCTACAAGCACACAGAAGGAGAAAATAAACAGGCTATAAACAAAATGGAATATAAAAGAAAAACATATTTAAATAAAACGGAATCTTACCTTGCAACTTCAAACCATGAACGTTGTCAAGCTCACAAGGAAGCCCAGTAAAATAGTCACAATGAGAACCAAACCTAACCAGCAAAACAGTCACAATGAGAACAAAACCCAACAATTTATGTGAAGATTTCTAGAACGAAAATTGCAGAGCAAAATATTGCCGACAACAACAAAACAAATTACATTCTAGGGTTGCAAGCACCCATAAAGAACATCGACATTCGTGCATAGCCTCGAGGACAAAATCATTAAAGACATCATTAAAGACAATGTCCCTTGGGAAATAGAGTGCACGCATGGAGACGACCGCAAGGCACGAGCACATCAGCACGTGGACTAGACAACAACATGCATGCACTGGAGGAAGAATGCCGACAGTAAGACATTCCGATGGCTACCAGAATGTCTTGCAATTTTTCGGTCACTTTCGCCCACTAAAAGCCTATCAACTTAATTAAGCACTAAAAGCAATAAAATCCCATCACCCTTGAGTCAAGGGTTGCGAGAATTTTATTGGAATGATTAGAGTAGAATTGTACCCACTTCAATTTAAGTGCTTACACGTTTTTCGTATTTTTCATCGTGAAATGGTAGATTTGATAGATTTGGCTCAAATAATAGGTAGCAGGAACTTATGTTTTTCTTTGTATGAATTGACTTTGTTTTAGAGCTAGTTGGCAAGTGGGGAGGAAAATGTTGAAACCATCAATATCACCCATGTGAGAGACATCCTTACAAAAATTGCATGAATTGTATGTTAGTCCCAACCGGTGCTGAGAGGGGTGAATCAACACTTTATCAAATTTTCACTATTAAAACTCTTAGCTCAATTCTGCACTAACTTAATATTCATCAATATACATAATTATTGTAGAAGAATATGCATGCATGAAAAGATACATAGTGAGACCAAGATTTATCTCGTGGAAACCCAAATGGGAGAAAACCATGGTGTGAGTAGGAACTCACAAAATTTGTACTCTTTTGGAGTACGCCCAGTGAGGAGCCATCCCTGTTAGGAGATTACAAGGGGAGTGTTAGGTGCCACTCGATTAAGGGATTTTATTTAAGGCCTATTAGTGCCTTTACCCTGTTAAAGGTAGCTTGGTTAAACGTCTTAAGAACATCAATTAAGATGTCACCCGATTAAGGGATTTTACAAAGGGACCTGTTAAAGTCCACCTAGTTAAGGGATTTAAGTTGCAATGGTTAGAAAGTAGTAGAAAGATGATTTGCTGAAGTAGCTATTGATAGCTTGATCAGATCATAATGTAATTCATACTCTATCCACACTGGTTGTGTCTGCTCTACACAACACCAGTTATCTGCTTATACCTTTGACTCTGCACTCTGCCGGTCCTCTTATCCTTGGATTTTCACTTTGTCAGTCCTCTTATCCTCAGCTCTACACTCTACTGGTCCTCTTATCCTTGGCTCTATCCCTTGTCGGTCTACCTCATACACTTGCTGCTCTACTAAATCTTTTAGCACTACCTCATACTCTACTCTGCACTTTTTGGATTGCCTTGTACATGATCTGTACTTTTCAAATTTTACGATCAAGAATATTTTGAATGAACTCAAAATACTTTATACATTCTTTTCCATCACCTTTAGGTGTTTCCTTAATCAATGCAATCACAGATTTTTGGTAGATTTCATATTCAAATCTTCCCGCTCTTACTCTGCACACCATGCAACAATTTTGCCAACTACTCAACCAATTCTACCATCGGGTCCCCCAAAAATAGTGACTTCTGGGTCGGGTTCAGTCATATAAATGCGAACCCGAAAATCCTCAAATAATCATGTCTTAAATGCATGATGACTGAAGTTGACTTCACAAACTCTTAGTTTGGCGTAGGCACAAACTCACCAACTCTGACTTTTTCCACAACAACTAAATAACTAGTGACAACTTTAAGAAACCACCTCTCAAAAAATTATATTAAATCTTGGCGAATATTTAATTTTTTCTAAAAATAATAATACTTTTCATTGGCAAATCTTGCTTTCTTTTAAAGAAAAATATTAATTTTACTAGTGAATTTGTTTATATCAATTGTTTTAGTAGAAAATATTGGCTAATCTTGGAAAATAATAAGAGCATGCATTAATTACTACTGCAAATCCTTTCATTTAAAAAAAAATATTCTTTTTAAAAAGTAAAGGCCAAAAGGTGGAAATCATTAATGAGTTTAAGAGGTAGCTTCTACTTTATTTGGTTTCTACCATTAACTTAAAATAATCTAATATCCCTCTTTGTATTTTGTGAGATAAAATGTACAAACAATTTGTAATACTCATGGGGCCAAAAATTGCTTTTAGACCATTGATTTCCATTGAGGTCAACAATTCAAAAACAATTTCAAACCCCACGAGTGTTACAACTTGTAGGTATATTTTACCTCATGGAATACAATCAAGGTCATTAAATTTTATCTTAAATCAATGGTAGCAACTAAAGATTGTTGATATAACCTTAAAGTAACTAATAATTATGATATATTATTGGTGAATTAATTTAAATTTCTACAATAAATTATAAAATGTTGGTGAATCTGATCCAGCCATGTATCAAATATTGTGGCAAATCTTTGAGTTAAGAAAATTAATAAAATAAATTCTCTAGTGATTTAAATAACACTAAAATAAAAATTTGAAAAAATGTGGCAATTTGGGTCACCTTAAAGTTGAAATTATTAGCCAAATTTAGATTCCGAAGTTTCAAAAAATAGCCAATTTATGAATATTAGCCACTAAAAATTTCACTATAAATAACTAATCATCGTTCCAAGATTTATGGTGATCACCCATCTTCCTTCTCCCTTACTGGTGTACCGGTATACGACTACACTCTATATTATCGGTTCATCCTTTGATTGCCGGTTTGTTGTGCTAGCATCAAGTCTCTTTCCCGGTTTTCCAATGAGGTTCTAGTTTGCATGCAACCTCAAGCCTTCTTTCCTAAGTGACCTTTTGTGACTTCATCATCATCAGAATGACCAACCTGAAGATCTAATCTCAATAGATCAATCTTCTCGAGTGACAGATCAGTTAGCTTACTCTGTCTTCTCTTGAGCTAATTGAACTTTGGTCATTTATTTCTAATGTTGTTTCCACGTGTTTACAAGTCATCACCTTTTCTAATGAGATACACCACTTCCACCAATACAACTCTAACGGTCAGTGTTAGACATCAATAAAAAATCTCAATACATATACCAGTTCTCTAGATTAATCGGTTTTGTCAATGCCAACATTATAAGCAAGGCTACTTCATTTTCTCTATGAATTTTTGTTTCAAACTTTACTTCCTCACAAATGGCCACAAAATTTTCTCTATGCGGCTTCTTCCCTTACAATGGTCTAGACATTATTAAGAATCCTTCCCTTTATGTGATGTTTCAATTTGAGTCCACACATTCAATTTTATTTTTGGCTTGCTTATTTATTTATTCATATAAATCATATGTTGTGCAATCTTTTCATACGATGCACGTTTCAATGTATAGCTACTATCCCTGATAATTGCAAGGAAATTTAATTGTTATGAAGGTTTCCAAATAATTGAGTTAGATGGTGGTGTGGGTTATGTTGTTGTATTCATCAACATTAGAGGATGATTAATAGTCAAATCAAAATTTTGTTTTTTTGGGGGGAATTTTTAACATCTTGGCAAGTTGTTTGAGTCATTAAAATTATTTTTCTTTACATGTTGCTTGCTTTCTTGTAAACTTCCACAACTATACGTACTCACTAAATGTATATTTATTGCACAATAACTTTGTCACTCAAGATTATTGATGATTATTTCTCACTTAGATTCGAGTGGTATGACAGTTGTTGGGGCACATGTTATATCCTTTGCAATACCATTTTCTGATTTTATGTTGAATGAATGTCATGCAATAGAGGATGATTGGTGGAGTCCTTTGACTCTATTGATGGGGAGGTTGGGATCGGGTAACAGTGGTGCATTTATTCCTTTTGTTGTGCTTCTCAACACCTTCAACATGTTGGTTCTGAAATCAATAAATTGGAAAAGTTCTAAGGTAATGCCAACTCCTATCTTGAAACTCTCCAATTGATGTGGCCAACTAATAGAGTGAACCAATTAGGTTGCTAACTCCCTCACTTCAAGCTTTGCAGGACCTAGGTAGGTGTACCTACTCACCAATTGATCTTCTTGCTTTCTTCTTTTTATAGCAGATTACAAACTGTATCTTCTACTTCTAGTGTTTATCTCAAAGTGGCATATGTCTTTGGAATAAACTATTTTATTATTCTGATTATTTTATCTTCTCCTAGTTCTTCTTTCTCTAACTTGAATACTTCTTATTCCTACTCTTTACCTCTATCTCCCACTTACATGAAACTGAAATTGAAAAGTAAATAATGATTGAATTGAAATTATATATAATAGACTAGTGCCTTATTTATTTTGGGCAATAGAGTCATTCACTTGAAAACCCTACGTATAACTCTGAAAGAAAAATTTTAAATCCTCCCTTGGATGGATCTATTAGCTGCCCAACCTCCAATTCTATATAACTATATAATATTCTTCATAGTTAGTTGAATTGAATTTAAATTTCCTTTGGAAAGACCAATTAAATAAGACACAACAGGCAAAATGATTCTCAGATATATCTTGATGATCCAACCATGCAACATCACATAATTTGTTCACATAGAGGTTTAGAGAAGCAATTATCAACCATAGATAATAATAATGAGAAATGACTTGAAAATGAAAGAATCCACAACACATTTACAAATAAGATAACTGGCTTTGTATTGCTTGAAAATATGTATTACTTCTTGTTTGTATTGTAAAATCTCTATATTCCTAATTCTAATTCTTCCCCCCATACCTACATTTTTTAACCACTTATATATGTGGTTGAATGGGCACCATACCCCTTTTGGGGTGAAAAGTCACAATTTTACATTAAAATAAACAAAACCCTTTGAAATTAATATGTAAACTAGTTAGTCAATAACCTTGCTTTAAGCTATCTTTTGGTCGGTAGCCTTAAACTTTAGTTACGAATCTGAAAAGTTTGTGTGGTGGTAGAAAACATCCACTTCTAAAATGGGTCGTCATCAGATTTGATATTTGCATACATTTTCATTCCCAGTTGACATCTTCTTTCATGTAGGTCCAAATAATAGGCTTTTTAGCTTTCTTATGGTCTTTTGTATGGTCTATAGCCAAAAACACATTGCACAGATCTAATATTTTTATTGGAGCTTGGAAACTTGATTTTCTAAAATGGGTATTTATTATATTTTCATGTTTCATTCATTTTAATTCTCTGTTCATATCATCTTTTCTACAGATCAAAAACACTAGTCTTTCATGGGGTCCATTGGAATTGATTTAGTCATATCCTCCTTTACTCTAGGTGCTCAAATCATTTATCATCCATTTGTGCCATTTCCATGAAGTGAACACCATTTTTAATAGTAGAGTGCTTGAAATTATTTGGAAATTTCAAGCCCCAACACAACATCTAAGGAAAATGGAACCATTGGCCATGGTAGGTGAGGTGGTCTTCGAATCTCGGAACAACAATGATCCTCTATTAATTAATTCAATTAGTTTTGAACTAGTTTTTTGTTTTTTGTTTTATTTTTTATTTCAATATATGTTTGTAGCTACATTTTTTTTCACACCTCTTGTGCATACCACTAATGTCATAAAACCCATTCCAAAACCACTTCAAATTATTATCTTTTTTCCATCATGCATCCTCCTCTAAATTCGACGAGCTTTGCAACAAATATATCTTATGATATATACATTTATGAGTTTAAACTCATTGTCCATAATTTTCCCCTCTTCCCTATATGGTTCCACTTTTTCCACCATTAAAAAATTCATGCATTAAAAAAATTTCATACCCACTTCAAAAGGCATGAAAATAAAGAGCGTGTATGTGCTTATGTATAAGTTAATGCTTTTATGACATATAAAGTAGACACATCATTCATGTCAAGATTGCAGGATAGTTAATGCTTCAAAATGAAATTTTGACCACTTATAATCTTTGTAAAAGGGGTTTCTACCATAATAATAGATGCTATCTTTGTTTGATAGATGCTGAATCTATCTCTAACTTGTTTTGGCACTATATTTTTGTTCATGAGATATGGGGTCTTTTTCTTCAGACTTGGACTATGATGTGGATCTTTCCTTCTTCTCCAGTGGAGTTTCATTTTTAATGGAAAGCTCCAACTTCTAATAAAGTTTTGTAGACTTTGTGGTCTTTGTCTTTCCCTCATCTGGTATGGGGATTATGGAAAGAGTATAACAACATAGTCTTTAGGAGCTCTGAGTCATCTCCAAAGGTCATCTTTGATAAAATTTGTAGGTCTATCATAGAAAACATTCATATTGCTCCTGCTAATCATTTGAAGAAGGATAATTCATTTTTTTATTCCTATGATTCTCAAGTTACCATCATTTGGAATATTAAATAGTATGTACCTATTAGTCCTAGATTGGTTAATTGTCTAAGAGACAATGCTCATTGGATCCTTCCTCCCGTTGGATGGGTGAAAGTTAATTTTGATGGTGCGAAAAAAGGAAATTTTGGGTCGATTGGGTGTGGGTGAGTGATATGAGATGATAATGGAATGCTTATTTCAGCAGTGGAAATCCCCTTGGGATCTTAGATTAGACATCTTGTTGAAGTTGTGTCGGCCCACCATGGATTGAAGTTGGCTAAAAGCATGAAGGCTTCACTAGCTAGGCAATATTATATCACATTTATTCATATTGGGGGTTTAATATCCCAAAAACAAAAAACAATATATTGCCTATCTAGTGAAAAAAGGGGGGTTTTTAATTTGGCTATGAAAAAATACAATATCTTGTGAAAATAGGGGTTTTTTTAATCTGAGCTATTTATTGGGAGGGGATGACAAAACAAGAGTTTAGGGAAATATTTTTTGAAAATAGGGGGATTCTTTAGTATGCCATGAAATCATGTGATAACCCAAGTTCACTAAGTGAAGCCCTCGTGGCTAAAAGTATGAAAGCCAAGTTAGCATGGCTCTAAGGGGACTAGAAATATTATTCAATGACTAAAAGGTCAACAAAAACCTTCATGGACTATGAAAACTCAGGATTGAGAAATAGTTGGAAATTATAAGGTCCTTTCAAAAAATTGAAATCTCACATGCCTACCATGAAGTGAATGGTTTAGCTAACCACTTTTCCAATATGGGAGTTAGAAGAAATTATGAAAAGTATTGAAGCTTTAGGGATATCATTTTGGCTGATGTAAAGGCCTTGATGTCATATGACCTATCCCAAGATATATAGGCCAACTCTTTTTAATTATTCTTGATGTCAATTTTTTATTTGATGACTCTGAATTTTAATAATCAATATTGTGATTCATTGATCCTCCCCAAGCTTTCACATACTTTCTGGGTGGCTTATAGACTCTTTTGGGGTTTCTTCTAGCTAAAAATTTCCACCATTTTAGTGATCATGGGAGGCAAGAGGAGAAGAGTGGAACCTTTGGACTGTGAAAAGGTGAAAAAGAACAAAACTATCTAGCAAATTATGGATCATGGGGGCCTTACCCCTTTCATTGATAGGTTGCATGTGGCTGATGTAGGTGTTACCAAAAATATTGATAAGGGTTTGAAGGACGAGAAGATTAATTTAGGTGGCAGAATCATTGAGATTGATGGAAAACTAATCGCAGAGGTTACCAAATTGTCTATGGAAGGGGCAAACTTTTACAAAGACATGAAAATGTTTGATGTTGTAGTTAATAAATTCCCCAAGGATGAGAAGGAAATGGAGAAACTAGCCAAAGTGGATAAGAGAAACTATGACATGGGTAAAATAAAAACTATTTGATGTTCTTTTATTTTTGTTGGACCATAAAGTATATTACCCTAGATGGTAGATAAACTAGGGCTCATGGGCACAATTTTGTCTTGTTAAATCACTTTAGGCACAAGGTGAAGATATCTTTTCCTTTTTTTTCTTTCTTGCATCAATGCTAGTATCAAAGACAATAGGAAGATTAAGAATAACCTTGTTCTTCATGGGGGTTTGTTGTTTCTAATTCATGAGCATGTTAAGACTCTACCTTCATTGTCCACTAGATTTCCTATCTCTCCCTCTCATTTTGATGATGATCAGTCTGTTAGCCATCCCTTTGATGAGGATGATTGTTATAATAAGATGGATGATACTAATTTTGAGTTAGACTCCTCCCTTGTGCAAGGATAAGAGGCAAAAAGATGCAGTGTGTCCCTTGTTTCTATTACTAATTCGGACTCTTTTCCCTCCCACCATTCCATTCTAGATAAATTAGAACCTATGACAAAGAGGAATGACAGACCTCCCTTCCCTAATGATCTCAGTGTTACCTCCCCTTTCCTTAGTGTGGATAGAGAAAACCCTAATGATTTTCTGGCCATTGCTTGAGACTCTCCCATGGACAATTTCAAAATGTTTAAGTGGGTCTTCCATGAAATTAAGAAAATCAATGTGAAAGTTCAGGCTCTGAACAATAAACAAGATAACCAAGGTACAAAATAATGGAGTGTTGATCAGAGGAGAGCCATTGTCAATTTGATGCATAAAACTGTGAGCACAATGAGTGATCTCAAGAAATATTATGATAGAAGAATTACTAATTTTGAGGAGAAAATTAAAAAAGAGTGTGATGGTAGACTCAAACAAGTGGAAATTAAATTTCAAAAAGTTAATGAAAACCTCATATCTTTGGTGGCATACAATGACAAAATTGTCAAAAACTCTGTTGAAAGTATCAATACTATGGTTGGAAGGATGGAAAGCTTACATCAAGAAGGGGCCACAATTGATGTTGAAACTTTTGAGAAGAAGTAGGATGACACTTCTAGGCCTTCCAAGAGAACTAGGGCCAATCTAAAGAAGAGATCCCCCAATCAATAAATACAAGAATTGAAGAAGATTGCCCTCAACATGACATAGTTGGAAGCTGAGGTGGCCGAGGTTCTCAAAATTTTGAACTAGGATTTCTTTTTTGTCATCTTCTTTGTGGTATTCGATTTTTTGTTGGTCTTTTGTTGTATTTTGTTAAAAACTTTTCATAATGTAATCTATAAAAGGGTTTCAGGTCCCTTCAAAACCTGTTTGTTCCATAGTCAAAATCATTACAAGATAGTTATATTAAGACTTAGTATAGGGGATATGATAGTATATAACATATAATTTTCTTTTTATATAACATATACTAAGACTTAGAATAGTATTAATATATAACTTGAAACACCATTATAATATAAATATGTAATAATTTGTCAAACTTGTATATATAATTTTGAACCCCATTAAAATAAAAACATATCAATTAAAGATTTTTTATATAATAGATAATAATTATATATGTCTTTGTATAGTATGCAACATTAAGGGTTATATATAAATTAAAACAACATTACAACATGAATATTTAGAATCATTTTGCAAACAAAATAACTGTTGGAGTTATCTTTTATGAGCTAATAATTATTTATTTAATTATTAGTCTATTATACTCTATGCTTAAGCTAAACTTAGGAATCTTATAATTCTTTAGGGTTTTTCTCCTTTAGGGTTTCAAGTATCCTCTTATAAGGATTCTCTCTTTGTATTTTCATAACAACTGTAATTATTGAATTGCATTCTTGTTTTACAATCAATATGACTCCTCTTTTCTGGATATCTGAATTCTGGCCTCCATAGCTTTTTTGCTTCTCTCCTTCTATGACATGTTTGCATGCAGGTGATCTTTGGGAGCTGTAGAGTTTTTTTTTCCTCAACTCCAATATGGTATCAGAGCTCCAAATCCGCATGCCCCTGTTCTCTTCATGAGAGTTTTTGGGCCTTGTTCTTCAAATCTGAGTATTCAGGGGGCTTGTGCAGTTGTGTTTTTCCATTTCTAAGGGTAGCTGATTTTTTGGTACATTTTGGTGCCAAAAGGAACTCAGAGTTGGATTCAGAAGGTTGATTCCATGAATTTTGATCTATAATTTGCCTATTTTTGGTGACAGGGGCATCTAGGGCATGATTTTTTATTGGAATGTTTTTTGAGGCATGGAAATCCATACGACTGTACCTGCAAATGCATCTGAAAATTTTCGTCTAATTTTTTCTTCTTTTGTTTTTACCCTCTTTATGCCCTACAAGAGGGATTTTTTTCTTTTGGCCGTAATTTGGTCATACAGGGGTGCTTTTTCAAAAACCTCATATCGTCAAAAATCTCTTTCTAAGCTCTATCCAGATTTAGAGGTTTGAATTTTTTATTTTTCTTTTTTGATGATATTTTTTTATGTCAAAGCCAGAGGTTCCTTTTTGCACTCCACGAGACATCACTTGAGCATCCAAACTCCATTTTTTGAAAACTTTATATTGTTGGAAAGCTTGTTATGTGTACTTTCCAATCATATGAGGGTTCTTTCCAAATTCTACTCTAGGTATATTTTATTCATTTTTTTGCTTTTTAGCACTCTGGTGAATATCTTGGATGTTTCAGGTCCTGAGATCTCTTTCTTTGAGTAGGATGTCTCATCTTTGGCTTTCTATTTCCAGTCTTCTATCTCTTTTGATCATTGTAGTATTTTATTTATGCAAACACACTAAGATAAAGTGCCACCATGCATTATATACTTGGGATCTTGCACATCTTGTGCCTTATTGTACATGCCCTACTTATAAAGTGCCATGGAGGGGTTGATGTTTGCCTTTTATTTGCCATCTACCTTTGTCAAGTGAGTGTTTCTTCCAAGACATTGGCCTCATGATATGTGTTAAGTGAGTTTTCCTTCCACGATACTATGTAGTTTCTCTGCACCTTCGATGTTCTTGGTTCTTTGTCATGTAGTTCTTGTTGGCCATTATTTTTAGTGTACCTATCCCTCTCCCTTTTCAGCATTATGGGGAGGTTTGTCCTATTGTTCTAATGCTTCCTTGGTTCAATTGATCAACTCTTCAGGCTTTGGTGTTCCATTCCATTTGTATTTTTGAGTTTAGTTATTTGCTTTTTGTTTGCCATCTAATTTGAGTAGTGTCATTTGAGGGCACTAATGCAGATTATAGACTTCTCTACCTGGTCATGTTTTATTTTAGTGGAGGTTCTTCAGATCATTAGTTACTCTTTGATAGTGTTTGCATTTATCTCTTTCTTTAGTGGTGTTCTTCATTCTCTTCTTTTTGTTCCTATCTTCTAGAACACTCTTGTTTGGAGGCTTCTTAGTCCTTCACTTAAGCTTTCATCTCTTCTTGGAGAGGAGTTTTGTTCCCATGGGGTTTTCTCTTTTTTCTCCACTTTACAGAGATTTTATTGTACTTGGGTACCTCATCAGGCCTAGTTGTCGGGACCCATTGTTACCTTCATGCATTTTTACATGTTTTTTTAGTCCTTAGTTGTTTTTTAGCTACTCCCTAATTTCATCTTAAGGGGGGTGTTGGAGTTATCTTTTATTAGCTAATAATTATTTATTTAATTATTAGTCTATTATACTCTATGCTTAAGCTAAACTTAGGAATCTTATAATTCTTTAGGGTTTTTCTCCTTTAGGGTTTCGAGTATCCTCTTATAAGGATTCTCTCTTTGTAGATTCATAACAATTGTAATTATTGAATTCCATTCTTGTTGTACAATCAATATGACTCCTCTTTTCTGGAACTCTGAATTCTGGTCTCCATAGCTTTTTATCTTCTCTCCTTCTGTGATAGGTTTGCATGCAGGTGATCTTAGGGAGCTGTAGAGTTGATTTTTCCTCAACTCCAATAGTAACTAATATATATATTTTCACAAAAAACCACGATTGTGTGGGCTATGTTGAGGTGGATGTTCACATTAGGAAAACCACAAAGATAAACATATTAGTATTCTAAACAACATTTCAATTTATCACATAACATAATAGTGTTCTATAAAAAACTTATTTATTTTTGTATAGAAAAATCACCTTCAAAACAACGAGAGAAGCAAAATAGGCATGCAATCTATCAAGTTTTGTTGATGTGAGAATTATAGATGACTCCAAAATATTTGTCCACCCCTTACAATCTAGCATTGTTATGATTCAAACCAATGTGGAAAATATAATCACATAACATTTCAATTCATCACATAACATAATAGTAAAATCTATAAGAAAACTTAGTTCTTTCTATGCAAGTGGATCACCTTCAAAACAATGACAAACAAAATAGGCATACAATCTATCAGGATTTGTTAATATGAGAATTATAGATGACTCCAAAAAATTTGATCACCCCTTATAGTCTAACATTGTTATCACTCAAACCGACATGGTAAATATAATCTAGATGAGGACATGGGATTTTTTGATGAATTGTTGCTTGGTGAACCTTGCTTAGCCAACTAGCCATCCATGGTTGTTATCTCGGAAGTTGTAGAACTGCTACATGAATGGTCATGGCTAAAAATTATGTTAGGAAATGATGAAGAATATTGAGTGCAATGGATACCTACAAAGTCCTTGAATATTACATGTTGCTATGGGAAGGGATTTATAGCATTACTCAAGCACTTTTGCCTCTCTAACTCTTTTCTAGAAACTTTTCTAATTCTTTCCCTCATTTATCTTGTTCCCATTAAATTTTTAATTGCTCCTTTTTGTATTCTTTCTCTCTCCTTTTTTAATATCTTTGTAGCTCATTAATTTTCATTGAAGCTCTTATTCCATTCTCATCTACTCCTTCATGTTTCTTGTCATAATTCCTTCAATATTCCCTAGTTTAATATGTTCTCTCTTTCTTAATTTTAAGATTTTGAATTTTATTCCTTATATTAGTTTTCTCCATTAATTTAGCTTCATGTATTAATCTATGGTTAAGATCTAAGATTTTTTGCTTAGTTGAATCCCACAACCAACTTGCTAGTTTGATTTACCCTTCACTATATGAACATGTAGTTTTGAGAATTAGCTATATTGGACTTCATTTGGCCTCCGAATGGCTTGTTGGATTATTGTTCCTTTATAACTTTCTCAATAAATTTTTCATGCACATCTTGTCCTCCTCCCAATTCAATAACTTCACATTCTAAACAATCATCATTAAAATGCACTAAAGTAGACTGGGCCAAAGTGTTTGATGGAGATGGAATTGAAATAATTTGGTCTTCATCCTAATTCAATTCAATACCAAGATTTATAGCTCCCTCCAACAACGAGCATAGTTAGTCTAATGCAAGGCATAGAGTTAGTGTCTCTTTCGCATTAATATGTTGGTTCGATAAAATAGGTGTTTCTATTAGAACATATATTTCCTTTATCACTAACTCAACTATTTAGTTTATGGGGTTTTCTTGTGTCCCTTGCACCTCTAAATGGGGCACATTAATATTGGGTAGAATTGGAATATTTGATTCAACTAAAACTTCCTCGAGGGAAAAAAATTCAAATGTAGGCCTCATATAAATATAATATTATCAATAGTCAATTATTTTTGAATCGTGAGGTTGCCAAGTGTTTCCAAATATATGCTATAAATCTCTAAATTGGGCTTGTTATCTATCGATTTCTCTTTCACTCTTAATATATGTATTGAAAGATGAAAAGATGCTAACATCTACTAGGTACAACTTGTGATATGTGTGGGTCGGTAGGGTTAGTAGGTTAATACCATGTAACCTTGATTAATTTTTTTTGAGATGGTAGCATGGTTGTCATGCCCATGAAATATCAATACGTCTCTCTTAGTGGGTGAGACGCCCATAGATATAGAGAAAGTAAAATAGTGTAGCCAATTGAAGAAGTACTATTTATCATCCATGCATGGGTTAAGTATCCATGTAAGCACCTAGTTTACAATTGGCAATAAAATTTTTAGTTGTTTTTCTCTTAAATGAGTAAACACTAGGAATTTTCTATCCACTAGCATTCACACAACATAAAATTATTATCCACTTCTAGCTCATTAGTATAAGGTGTGAAATACTTATGCCATCCTTTTTAGTGAGTACCCACATTGCATCATTAGTACCACCTTGCACATTGATCTTATTACAATTCCAAATCTTGCAAAGACTATACGAATTAACTACATATGCCCTTGACAATATGTCATATAACATTGCAACCATTGTACCTACCTCAAATTGAGTGTTTTATCTCTATCAAGTCCTTTTGTAATCCTCAAAGTAAGATTAAAATGTGTTTTTGAAAATTGTGCATCGAGACTTACATTGTAGTTCATCCTTAATGAATTTGACCTTGTTTGACATGTTTACACCACTTTAGGCTTTAATTTATTGTTTCAAGTCTATAGTCAATTGTAGCCATCTCCTTGCACGATTAAACAAACTTTACCTTTTCTTCTTCATTCAATGTAGTTGGTCACTTTAGATGACCTTAAGGAGGTTATCATATCTATGGTGGATGATAAGGGTCCTAACTATGATGGGTTTCTATGTGAATTTTATCAAGCCTTTTGGCCCTATGTGAGCTCCGATTATCACAAGGTTTATATTAAAGCTTTTCATAACCAATCTTTATAACATATTATCAATAAAGGAAACATCAAATTTACTCCCAAACCTAGTGATATGAAGGGTTTTTGCAACTAGCAGCCTTTCACCCTATTCAATGTTTCCTATAAGATTATTGCTAAAGATTTGGTTTTGAAAATCCACCACTTTCTCTTGCTCATTGTTTGTCTTGAACAAACTAGGTTCGTCAAATCCAGATTTATCATGGATAACATCATTGTAGTCTAGGAAGGAGTGAAATGGGCTTGATGTTATACATAGCTTGTTCATAGTCTCAAGGTTGACTTTGCTAGAGCTTATGATCGCACCGAGTGGCCGTTTATTCTTGTAATGGTTGGAGCTCTTGGGTTTTGAACATGATTTATTCAATCTATTGCTATGTTGTTTGGGGATTCTTATGATTGCATCACCATTAACAATTGACAATATTCTACCTTTGGGCTCTTTTGATCCATTCATCAAGGGTTTCCTCTTGCACCCTTATTGTATGTTCTTGCAACAAAAGGGTTTGGGCATTTTATTGTAGATACCATTTATAAAGGGATTGTTCAAGGCATTGCCTTGCCTGAGTTTTAGTACCAACTAGTCAATGGTCATTTTTTTGATGGCTCTTTTCTCATGTTCCTTGAAGAAAAGAAAAATGTTGAAGAAGCTCTTAAGTGTTTGGATACCTTTCTTTCTAAGCCTCTTTGGCTTTGTGATTTTGGGTGGAAGTGGATTGTGTGTGGAAAATTTTTCAGATTCTTGGGCATAACTAATTATTTTCAAGCTTCTCCTATTGATCTTTGGAATGTCATTCTAGTTAGAATATAGAAGAAACTCTCATATTGGATTACCAAGTCTCTTTCTTTAGTTGGTAAATTCTACATTATCTCTAAAAGTTTAGTAGCCACACATGTGTATTACTCTTCTTTTGGACACCTTCGAATGCCCCTTATCTTTATTTGGAGAAGCTTCTTTGTAACTTCCTTTGGGCTTCTTCTATAGATCACAAAGCTTCCCACTATGTTGCCTGGGATTTCTATTATCTCCCACGAGAGTCTGGTGGGCTTAGTTTCCTCTCCTCTCAAAGACAAGGATTAGCCCTTTGTGCGGAATGGATTGTTTATGCCATCTCTAGCAATGAAGTTTGAAAAGTCCTTCTTAGGAATTGTATTTCTTCTGGTTTTCTGGCCCACTGGACCGCTTGGAAGGGAATTGGTTTTCAAACCCTACTTTTCATGCTAGAGACCATCCATATCGAAGGAAATTTTGTGGCCAAAAGTATTCAATGTTCTTGGGAAGCTATTAAGCCCTACCTTTGGTGGGATATCTCTAGTTTTTGAGATGGTTTGTTTTCTAATAAACACAATTTGTGGTGGAATCCACTTATCCATCTTCAAGGGATTTATCTAGCTTGCATACCTTGGGTGTGTGCCTTGTAGTTCCATAAAAAGGACATATGCACCCCAAGAGATTTGTTGTCTAGAACCACTATGAATCTTCACACTTGGGAAGATTAAGGGTCCAATATCATCTTATTTGGCTAGATCAACATACATTCGACATTCTAGCATCTTCTCTGCCTCTAAATATGCTAGACAAGCTAGGTGTTCATTCTATCAATCCCTTGTGAAAGGAATAGCATTGGTGTCCAACACTGCCTTCTGTAATTATAAACCATGATTAGGTTACCATTAGATTTTTTCACACTTTCCTATACCCCAGGTCCTCAATTTAAGGTGGCATTTGGAGTCACCTCTATTTGTTTAGAAACCCCATTTTTAGACTATTTGGTCTACCATCATGGAACCCAATATAGCCCATTTTTCTTAGTGTATTATTTTCCATGGCTTGCCTTTGGACTCTTTGCTTCAACATATAGGGGTTTTGGACCCTAGATTCCCTTTTTACAGTGAACCAAAAACCTTGAAACATATTTTTTGGTTTTGTCACCATGCTCAACATCTTTGGAAGTGGATTCATGTGTTTGTTTGCCCCTTTCAACCAAATACTTTTTACTTGCACATGGTGGGTGCTCTTGTGGGATTGGCCTCATACTCCCTTCAAGTATAACTAGACTTGGCATGCTTTTAGGGTAGAGATCCTCTTTAGTTTATGAAAAGATAGAAATGCTATTCTCCTTTCTCACAACTCTATTGAGAATTCTATTGACCATTTGGAGGAATTGATTGTGTTGCATTGATGTTTTGTCATTGATGTCAACACTAGTTGCTTGGATGCTTTATTGGCACTCTTCTGGTCTCGGTAGGTTGAGTAGTTTCTGGTTGGTTTGAATCTAGCATGATCCGATAGGCTCCGGTATGATTTGGTTATGTAATTGGCTTATTCATGATATGCATGTTCATATTCAGTCAGTTGGTTTTGGTCTGGTGATCAGATGCTATCCTATTTGCTTAGAAGCTTGGCTTACTATTCGTGTGAGGTTTTTACTAGCATTGATTTTGATGAATATATTTGATGATATGCATAAGTGGTGTTGGCGGAGCTTCTAGGGGAGTTTCAAGATACTGATGGTGATCATGTTTGAGACTTGGTAGATGAAGACAATTTCTTTAGCGTGTGGACCTATATTGGGTACCGATTGATCTAGGTTATGGAGTGACTTTAATGAAACATGTGGATTGGACCTCTTGATGTATTTTTGAGATTAATTATGTGTTGGATATTATTTGTTTGTTCTAAGGCCGATATGTTTTATAATTATGTATTTGGTTTATTGTCTAGCAACTGACCTAATTGTTTATGGTCGAGGATTTGTATATATATATGTAAGATCTCATTGTAGATCATATATGTGGGAATGAGATATGGATATGTGATGTGTAAATAATGTAATATCATTCAGGTAGAATATTTTGTTGATCATTGTAGATCGAATTGGGTTTATGTAAGAGGGTTTATTCCTCTAGTATTGAGCTTAACCAAAACTCTACTTAGGCATAGGAGATGTTATCTTTGTAGTTTAAACACTTCTCTGGATTGTCGTATGGATTTATATGTAATCAGTTAGACTCCTTTTGTGATGAGCAATGCGCTCTAGACTGTTGGCCTTCTTGCAAGTGTAGGCCCCTAGATTGTAATTCACATACTTACTGTAGAAGTATTATTTGACTGTGGGTAGGCTTCCCACCATGTTTTTTTACTTTACCGAGTTCTCCCCATATAAATCTTGGTGTCATCTGGATGGTATTTATTCTATGATTATTATTTATGCTTAATTGGTTTAACTGCTATTCTTTTATTTGGTTTAATCATTCTGATATTAATGTTTTGGGTTTCAGTATTAAAATTTTCATTGCTTAATTGGTATTAGATATTTAGTCCTCTCTGCAAAAATCTTAACTGCTTGAGGAAGATCCTATGGTGACTAATAGTTCAAGTTCATCCAGTTCATCTGGAGCTATCTTTCAAAGAGATATTCCTAGGCTTGATGGAACAAGTTACGCAGTATGGAAGATTCAGATGGAGACTCATCTTAGATGTCTTGGCAAGGAAGTTTTGGAGATCACACAGAATGGTGTCACACCTCATAATCCACCATCTGACAATCCTCCTCTGACAAACTTGGATAAGGAGCTTGAGAATAATTGTAGAGAAAGAGAAGCCCTCTTGTGTGCAATTTCTAATCAACAAATAATGGGATTAACTGATAAATCATCTAGAAAGTCTATATGGGATAAGTTGGAGACTCTTAATGAACATGACCCTATAGTGAAAATTGCAAAACTTGATGGTTATTGGGTGAGATATGAAAACCTGAAGATGGAAGAATATGAAAGGATTACTGTATTCATGAAAAGGGTAAATGAGATTGTTATGGGAATTCAATGTTGTGGTGGAACTCTCAGTGAAGATGAAATTGTTTCTAAAGTTTTGAGAGCCCTACCACCGGCTTATAAGATGAAGGCTACTGCTATTAATGAATTGAGAAAAATGGCTAATATATCTGTCAACAAAGATACCTTGGTTGGGAAATTATCTACTTTTGAGCTTGAAGAATTTGGACCTTCTGGAGCTATGAAGTCTGAACCTGCTTTTCATGCATCTGCATCATCAACTAGTAAGAAAGATTGGAAAGCTTTAAATGCAAAGGAATTGGATGATATGAAGAGATAAGATGAAGAGTTTTAGAAACTTGAAGCACTATTTTCTAGAAGAGTACTTAAAGGATCGGTAGCAAGTAAGTATGAAGGAAAAGCACCTTTTAAATGTTTTGCATGTAATAAGATTGGTCATGTTGCATCTAGATGTTCTTAAAGGAATTCAAGATTTGAAGAAAGAGTTAGAAGATCATTTAAGCCTAACCCTAGATATCAGAATATGTATAAGTATAGGAAAAACAAAGACAAATCATGCTACATAGTAGATGAGGAAGGCATTACTAATTCTGATGATGACCTGACAAAAGATTTTGCTAGTGGTTCCGACAATGGGAAGGAATGGGTGTTCTTGGCTATTAAGGAATATGTTCCGACACTGGAAGAGAATGTACTTGAAGAGAAGGCACTTGCTGCTAAAATTGAAGACAAGGATGAATGGGTAATTGGCAATGGATGTTCGCATCATATGACTAGAGATAAAGGGAAGTTTCTATCTTTGCAAGAATTTGATGACCGTCTAGTTAGATTTGGAGATGACAAAGCATGTATGATCAAAGAAAAATGAATTATATCATTGGATGGTAAGAACAACACTGACAATGTTTATTATGTTGAAGGTTTAAGGAATAATCTTTTGAGTGTAGGAAAATTGGTGGATAAAGGATTTCAATTACAGTTCAAGGATGGAAAATCCAAAATCATTACCAGATCTGGTTTGGAGATTTCAACTGGTACACAGACAAAAGGTAATATATTTCATTTGAATTCCAGTGAGAAGACATGTTTGATTTCACAAATTGATGAGAGTTGGCTATGACATAAAAGGTTGTGTCATGTGAATTTTGATTGCATTGTGAAGATTAGTTCATCTAAGGCAATTAGAGATATACCTAAGATTGTGAAGTCCTATAATCCAGTATGTAAAGAATTTCAAATGGGCAAACAGGTCAAGACCTCTTTTAGAAGTATACAAGATAAATCTAATGATTTTCTTGATCTTATTCATACTAATTTGTGTGGCCCTACTAGAGTTAAAAGTTTTCAAGGTGATAGACATTTCATGCTAATCAGTGATGATTATTCTAGAATGATGTGGGTTGCTTTTCTAAAGGAAAAATTTGAACATTTGAAAAGTTTAAAATCTTTAAGGCTAAAGTAGAAACTGAGACAAGATTGAAGATTAAATGTTTGAGGTCATATCATAGTGGAGAATTTACAACACGTGAGTTTAATAAATTTTTTGGGAAACATAGTATAAGGATATACTTTTCAGCTCCCCGGGCACCTCAGCAAAATGGAGTTGTGGAAAGGAAGAACAAAACTATCTTGGATGCTGCTAGGACAATGATGATGGAAGCTAGTCTACCTCATATCTGCTGGAGAGAAGCAGTGAGCACAATGGTTTATACATTCCAAAGATTACATATCAAAAGAGAAACTGTTAAGACACCTTATGAATTATGGTTTGGCAATACACCTATAGTTAAGTATTTCAAAATATTTGGTAGTAAATGTTATATAAGGAGAGATGATATCATTGGCAAATTTGATCCTAGATGTGATGAAGGTATATTTCTTGGTTATTCTAATGAAAGAAAATCATATAGATGTTATAACAAGAGATTGCAGAGAATTGTGGAGAGTGCTAATGTCAAGGTGGATGAGTTGAATAGAGGTCAGATCAGAGTTTATGAGAAGGAACCGACGGTGAAAATGATTATATCTGAACTGGTAGCACCTTTACTGGAATAAAGTGTTGAACCAGTTACTCTGATAGTATCAAAAAATTCTACAGTAACTAAAGAATAGGGAAGAGGAACAAAGAGTCAAAAGACTCCTAGGTATGTGAGATTGAATCATTCAAAAGATTAGGTCATTGGGGATAAGAACAATGGATTAATGACAAGAAGAAGACTGGCGACCAATGAGGTATGTTTAATTTCTCAAGTTGAACTGGTATCAGTAATTGAGGCATGTAAAGATGAATATTGGTTGAAAGCTATGGAAGACGAATTAGATCAGATTGAGAAGAATAACACATGGACTTTGGTTCCCCGGCCTAAAAATAAGAATGTTATTGGAACTAAATGGGTTTATAGGAATAAAGTGAATGAGGATGGTCAAGTTATAAGGAACAAGGCTAGATTGGTTTGTAAAGGACATTCTCAGAAAGAAGGAATTGATTATAGTGAGACTTTTGCACCTGTAGCTAGGATTGAAACTGTAAGATTATTTCTTGCCTATGCTGCCCATAATAACTACAAGGTTTATCAGATGGATGTTAAGTGTGCATTTTTTAATGGGGATCTTGCAATTTTATATTGATAAAACTGATGGTTTTTCACTATCAGATGATACAAACATGGTTTGTAGGTTAAGGAAAGATTTATATGGACTAAAACAGGCACCTAGAGCTTGGTATGCAAGGTTGGATAAATATCTTTTGAAGCTTGATTTTACTAAGGGTAATGATGACAGTAAGTTATATTATAAGGTCACTGATGATTGTATACTGATTATTGAAGTGTTTGTTGATGACATCATTTTTGGAGGTGAAGATAAGTTGTGCATGGAATTTTCTAAGAATATGGACAAAGAATTTGAGATGTCTATGATTGGGGAAATGAAATCTTTCCTTTGTTTGTAGATTACACAGACTGACAAAGGTATTTTCATCTGTCAAGCTATGTATGCTAGGGAATCATTGAAGAAATTCGGTATGGGAGATTCTAAACCGGTAAGTACGCCTATGGTTACAAGTGAGAAATTGAGAAGAAAAGATGTTTCTGCACTAGTAAATCATACAAGATACAAATCTATGATTGGAGGTCCGCTTTATTTGACTCAGACTAGGCCTGGCATAATGAATGTTGTTTGTATTGCATCTATATTTCAAAGTGATCCTAGAGAAAATCATGAGAGTGCGGTGAATTTTTTTTTTAGATACTTACAAGGTACACTAGAATATGGTTTGTGGTACCCTAAGGATGATTACTTTACTTTATGTGCATATACAAATGTTGATTGGGTTGGAGATGTTGATGACCAGAAAAGTACTTCTGGTGTAGCTTTCTTTCTTGGAAAGCAGTTGGTTTCATGGATCAAAAAGAAATAGTCATGTACTTCTTTATCTACTGCTGAAGCTAAGTATGTTGCTGCTTGCTACTAACTGTACACAAGTTTTATGGATGAAGCAAATGTTGAACGATATAAAGGTGGATTATAATGGACCACTAGTTATTCATTGTGATAACTCTGCTGCTATTGACATATCAAATAATTTGGTATTTCATTCTAAGAAAAAGAACCTATCTATTAAGTATAACTTTTTGAAGGAAAAGGTGGAAGCAAATGAAGTCAAATTGGTTGATGTGAACACTAAAGAATAGATTGCATATATTTTCACTAAATCTTTGCCTAAAGAATCATTTGAGTACCTGAGAGACAGATTGGGAGTTTCTGCCCCTTTGATAGAGACTTGATTGATGCAGTTTGGTATTAGTCTGGTTTGCATTATCATAAATATTTTTCATTCCAGCACTGATGTGGGGATGCTACTGCTCAAGGGGAGTAGTCAGCTTTGTGTTTCAGTGGTTTATGTTTTTGCTTTGATATTTTTGTCAGATTTCTGGCATTGATGTTAAAGGGGGAGAGATATTGATGTGAAAAAGAAAAAGAAAACTTGAGGAGTTGTATACATTAGAGGGAGAGATATACGTAATTAAGAGCTTTATAGAGATATTATTCATAGGGAGAGTTTGGTATTTGTTCAAGAACTTCATTTCTATATCTTTGATGGGAGATTGTTTGTTGTCTTCCACTTGGGGAGTCTTGTTTGGTATTTCTTGGTACTTAGATGTTTTTCACATCTAGAGTTGCAATCAATACTAAAGGGGGAGATTCATGGCCATTCAGAGGAATTGATTATATGTTGCATTGATTTTTTGTCATTGATGTCAATACTAGCTGCTTGGATACTTTACCGACACCCTTTTGGTCATGATAGGTTGAGTAGTTTTTGGTTGGTTTGGATCTGACATGATCCAGTAGGCTCCAGTATAATTTGGTTATGGAATTGGCTTATTCATGATACTCATGTTCATATTAAGTCAGTTGGTTTTGGTCTCGTGATTAGATGCAATCTTGTTTACTTGGAAGCTTGGCTTGCGGTTCCGGCAAGGGTTTCATCGACAGAGCTTTTGATGAAGATCTTTGATGATATGCATAAATGGTGCTGGTGCAACTTCTGGTGGAGTTTCAGGATGTTGCTGGTGATCATGTTTGAGACTTGGCAGATGCAGATGATTGCTTTAGCGTATGGACCTATATTGGGTCCCGATTGATCTAGGTTATGGACCGACTTTAATGAAACATGTGGACTACACCTCTCGATGTGTTTTCGGGATGTCTTATGTGTTGGATATTATTTGTTTGGTCTAAGGCCAACATGTTTTGTAATTACATATTTGGTTTATTGTCTGGTAGCCAACCTGATTGTTTATGGTCGAGGGTTTGTATATATAGATGTAAGATCTCATTGTATATCATATATGTGGGAATGGGATATGAATATGTGATGTGTGGATACTGTAATATCATTCAAGAACCAGATTTGGTCGATCATTAGAGATCAAATTGGGTTTATGTAAGAGGATTTATTCCTCTGGTATTGAGCTTAACCAAAACTATACTCAAGCATAGGAGATTCTATCTTTGCAGTTCAAACACTTCTTCGGATTGTCATCTGGATTTCTATGTAATCAGTGAGACTCCTTTTGTGATGAGCAGTGTGCTCTAGGTTGTTGGCCTTCCTACAAGTGCAGGCCCCTCAATTGTAATTCACATACTTACTGGAGAAGTATTATCTGACTGTGGGTAGGCTTCCCACTGTTGTTTTTTCCTTTACTGGGTTTTCCATGTATAAATCTTGGTGTCATGTGGATGGTATTTATTATGTGATTATTGTTTATGCTTAATTGGTTTAACTGCTATTTTGTTATTTGGTTTAAGCAATCCAGTATTAATTTTTGGGTTTTGGTATTAAAATTTTAATTGCTTAATGTTTTGATAATCTATGAAAACTGATTCACTCCCCCCTCTCAGTTGTCTTCTAGTTATTTGAACTGTCTAACAACTTCTATTTTTCTTTAATGTAAAGTTACTATTTATAATAATGTTATGTTGCCGATCAAGGTCCAAGAAAATAAAGTGGCTCACCTTCATGAGCTAATTGATCACTAGGGTAATGCCTTATGCACTGTGGCCAGAGTTCCTCCCAATGCATCCACTTCTTGCGGTCATTCACCTGGATGTGGTCAACGACGAAGAAGTTTTTCTACTTGTCACTCTAGTTATCCTAGATCCTAGGCCTCTCATTGCCACTTTGATGGTAGGGATCATTCATTTTAGCGATGCTCTACTTCTCCACCTCATAGAAGCTTTGCTTCCACTTGGCCTTTAGTGGTAAAGGGTCAGTTTCTAGAGGCAACAATGGTTGTCCTATGGCTAGTGTTGGTGTTGGCTGGCTTGATAATTCTAAGTGGCTCCCTCGACTGGATCTTGCCATTTCGCCTAAAAGGATTAAAGATAAAGAGGAGGGAGAGGCAAATATCAATGAGGGGTGGTCCTTTCCTAACATCACTTCGGATCTCACTAATGTATGGGGTAAGTCAAATGACTAAGAGCCCCCTCCACTTTCTATTGGGTTTGCTCTGATTGCTTAAATTTGTTGTTGCTTTATGGACCGAGCACTTTGTTAGTTTGTTTGTGTTTCATGCTTTTTGGGCTATGCTCTTATAGACTTTGATTTTTCAGGTGCTACTCATGTGACTCTAAGGGGTGACCTTATGTCCATCTACCCTTTTTTGTTTATATGTGTATTATATTTTTATATTAATAGATTTTGATGGATGTATTCATAAAAAAAAAGAGTCCACAATGTTTTTTAACGTAGTTTCTCCCTTTGTAGTCATTTTTTAACTAGAAATTCAAATTTATTTCTCACTTGGTCTCTTTAATAGAAATGAATCATCTATTTGTTGGGTTTAGTAGGAAGATTTTTAATCTCTATAACATTTAATATCTTAATTACGTATGTTAGTAATTATAGTGCATGTAAAATCTATTAAAGGTTGTATGTAGGCAAGGCAGGAAATTCTAACCCATCTCCACAATTTTTGAAATTTGTTATATGTAAAATCTATTGGAGGTTGTACGTAGGCAAGGCTGGAAAGTCCAATCTATCTTCACAATATTTAAAATCTAGTATATTTATAATCTTAATTACCTTTGTAATAACAGCCTTTGCCCCTTAATAGATTTTATCATGCTTAAGGAGCATGTAAATTCCATTGGACATTGTATGTAGGTAGGGTAGAAAATTCACTTATAATTTGTTTTGAACTTCATTTCACATGAAGTAGGGAAATCACATATTATTTTCATATGTAATTTTTTATAGAATTTTCATTCTAAAAATGGCATTGTATGTTTAAAGTGATTAAATAACTTTTAAAAATATTTTGAATCAATTAATAGTTATTATGTATATTCAATTGTATGTTATTTACAAAATAGTTTTATAATAAAAATAGAACGAAATTTATTCATGGATAAAATTTGTATGTTATTTTGAGTCAAGGGTTGTGAGAATATTATCAACACAATTATAGTAGAATCGTACGCACTTGAATTTAAGTGCTTACATGCTTTCCGTGTTTTTTTATCGTGAAATGCTATTTTGGACAGAGTATTCTGGGTAGCAAGAACTTTTGTTTTTCTCTGCACGACTTCAATTTGTTTCAGAGGTCACATGGCATGTGCTGGGGAAGATGCTGAAACGATCAACATCACCCATGTGAGACATATCCGTGCAAATTGCGTGAATTGTAAGCAAGGACATTTCATTTTCTCTATGAGTTTTCATTTCAAACTTTACTTCCTCACAAATGTCCACAAAATTTTCTCTCTGTGGTTTCTTCCCTTTCGATGGTTCCAAGATGAAAAGGAATTATTAAGCATCCTCTCCCAAAAGATCTGCATTTTTATCTTCATCGTTACATTTTAATTTGAGTCCACACATTCAATTTTATTGTTAGTTTGCATAGGTGTAGTTGTGCACCCTAACTTCACACTTCTTAAAACTTTATGTGGAAATTTCAAATCACTCCTAATTTTTAACAGCAACTTGGCAAGTCCCTTTCTTATACTAAGGTTTTAGGGTTGCATCATCAAATATAATGCCACATCAACATGTTTTTTTCCAAGGTGTCCAAAATATCCCCCCAAAAGGTGAGACCAATAGTCATGCAAAAGGAGCCCCAATACTTGTGCAGTTGATGTGGCATCACATGAGTGGTTGCCTTTTATGACCAGTAGTGCATTTCATTCAATTATTAGTAGTCATCATCAACAATAAGAACTTTATAGTCACAATTATTGTTACAATCTTGTCAAAAAAATTGGACATTAAATCAACAAGTATGTGTATCAAATCAACAAGCATGGGTAATTGTTGAACATAGAGTACCACTGAGAGGGGGGTGAATCAGTGGTTCCTAAACTTTTAACTTTCAAGGCAACTTTAGAATACCGGTTTCTATCTTAAGCACTAAACAATTAGACCAACAAAGCAATAAGGAAAACCAAAAGAGATCAATCACACAAATGCAACCCACAACACCAGATATATGAGGAAAACCCAATATGGGAAAAACCTCGATGGGAAATATTGTTGGAGTCTACTACTCCAATCTAGTCTCACAGGTAAAACACTGAATTACAAAGATTTAGGGCACCAACCCAAGGAGCATCAACCCCTGCACCAAGCTCCAACTTGGTGATGTGTATATTGAAATACAATTTAGATACAATTAAAGCTTCTTGTTGCAAATGAATTCTGCAACTCCTGATTAAATACCTTACTATTGGTTGACAGTCTTTTCTCCTCCATTGGATCTCACACTATTGGTTGTGAGATAACACTCTCTGATTCTTGGCCTCTATTATCACTCTCTTTCTTTCAGAGTCTTGCCAAACACCGTGTCACACTTGGATGCTGTCTTGCTCTACCACACCTCACCAATTAGCTTAATTGTTGGACTACAGTTCTACTGGTACTCAATCACTGCCAGTAAAACCCTCTCACCGATTTTCCTACTCACTTACTTTGCAAATTTCTTAGAATAAATTGTAAGGCCAAAAATAATTCTTTCCTGCACTTAAGCTCTTCTTCTCTCTTTTTCTTCTCTTCAGCATCACCTTAATCTGTCTCGAGCTCATATATTTATAATTATGATTTCCCACAAAGAATGCATTCAAACACTAAGCAGTTAGGGTTTCCTTTACTCGACAAAATCTTCATGAGATCCGATCTAGTTAGTCTTGGATCGACCACCTGTACTCTAGGAATGCATCTGTACACATTTTCTATTATTTGATGCATACTTACTAAAGATAGCAATCATGTACAAGGTTTCCTACCTTGAAATCTATTGACTCATAAAATGCTCAACTGTTTCTTTTTCGGGGTCTTCTTACAATATGATTTCCTTTGTATTGATTCAGGCACCAATGAATTCCTTGATCTTCCTCTATCATTATTTCTTCCTTGAGCCACATCAGTCTGTTACAATCCCGTGATTTGTGGCTTTTTTATAAATGTCGACTAGCTGTTTCACCAACCATGTCGATGGAGGATTCATCGACCTCTACACATTTGCAACCTCAGCTCCACATGGCATCACAACAGTCAATCACTTATCTCACCGATACACAACTGGTTCATTCTTGAATATTCAACAAACTCATACCGATACATGCCTTTATCGCTGATACCTTCTCCTTCTGCTAACCGACAGTGCATACTAAACCGGTAGCACATCTTCACCTCCGATGGTATGTGATAACTTTAACATTCTGCCTCTTCATAAAAAACAGGCAGCCAACCTCTAGACCTATTTAATGCTCTACCAGTTGTTACTCAACATGTTAACACACACATAGCCTTCATCCTGATTTATGCCTTGCCGGTAAGCCTTCATTTTGTCTTCTCACTCTCATGTGAATTGCCATCATACTGTTCGCTCCTTCTTTCTTACCAGTGACCTTGCCAAACTAGTTGACATCAATGACAACTTAATGCCAAAATGCCAACAATTAAATCAACTTCTAACACAATAATTAAAAAATATTAAACTATTGGGTCATCACCCCTATTTATTTATTCATATTAATCATATGTTGTATAATATTTTATACAATGTACGTTTCAATGTATAGCTATTATCTTCACTAATTGCAAGGAAGTCTCATTGGTAAAGAAGGTTTCCAAATAATTGAGTTAGATGGCAGTATGGGTTATGTTGAGGTGAATAACTACATTAGAGGATGATTATAGAGTCAAATTAAAGTTTTGTTTGTAACATTCATGAATCTCTCTTCACATCTTTTTTTCAAGATTTTTTCACATCTTGATGAGGGTTCTGAGGACTACCTGCTCATGAATTTTTTTTTTTTATATGTTTCTTTCTTGCTTGTAAATTGCCATGTCTATACCTACTCACTAAATGCACATTTATTGCACAATAACTTTGTCACTTGAGTTTTTAAATGGTTATTTCTCACATAGGTTTGAGCTGTATGGCAGATGTTGCGGTGTATGTTTTGTCTTTTGCAATATATGTTGAATGGATGTCATGCAAAAGAGAACAAATGGTGCAGAACTTTAACTGTACCAATGGGGAGGTTGGCGAGGTTGTCTTTGAATCTCACAACGATAATGATCCTCTATTCATTAATTAATTTAATTAGTTTTGATCTAGTTTTTTGTTTTATTTTTTATTTTTCATTGCAATATATGTTTGTAACTGCAATTTTTTCATTCCTCTTGTACATGCCATAAGTTCATAAAACCCATTCCAAAACCACTTCAATGATGAAATTTTATCTATCATGCATCCTCCTCTAAAAGGCATAAGCTTTGCAATAAATATATATCTCTATAATATATGTACTCTCTCTCTCTCTCTCTCTCTCTCTAAATATATATAAAATTGAAAGGTTCATTTATAAGAAATCTTGTTAGGGGTTTTATGAGTTTAAACTCATTGTTGAAAGCCACTTAAACATAGCCCACACTACCACTTTCCCCTCCTCCCTCTTCCCTATATAGTTCCACTTTCTCCACCATTAAAAAAATTCATACTCACTTCAAAAGGTATGAAAATGAAGTGTGTGTGTTTATATATAAGCTAATGATTTTATGACATACAAAGTAGAGGCATCCTACATGTCAACATTATAGGATAGTTATACTAAGACTTAGAATAGTGGTTATATATAACTTGAAACACCATTATAATATAAATATTTATAATAATTTCTCAAACTTATATATATAATTTTGAACCCCATTAAAATAAAAACATACCAGTTTAAGATTTTTTTATATAAAAGATAACAATTTTATATATGTATTTGTATACATATGCAACATTAAGGGTTACATATAACTTGAAACAAGATCACAACATGAATATTTATAACCCTTTTACAAACAAAGTAACTAATATATAAATTTGCATGAATAGGATAATTGTATGGGCTATGCTGAGGTGGTTGTTCACATTAGGAAAACCACAAAGATAAGCATATTAGTATTCTAAACAACAATTCAATTTAAATCACATCATATAATAGTGTTATATAAGAAAACTTTGTTCTTTCTATATAAATGGATCATCTTCAAAACAATGAGAGAAACAAAATAGGCATGCAATCTATCAGGTTTTACTAATGTGAGAATTATAGATGGCTCCCAAAAATTTGTTCACCGCTTACAATCTAGCATTGTTTTCATTCATAACCACTTGGAAACTATAATCTTGATGAGGGCATGGGGTTTGTTGATTTGTTGTTGCTTGGTGAACCTTTCTTAGCCAACTAGCCATCCATGCTTGTTGTCTCAAAATTTGTAAAACTGCTATATGAATGGACATAGCTAAAACTAATGTTAGAAAATGGTGGACATTATTGAGGGAAGTGGATAGCTACAAAGACCTTGAACATTAATTGTTGTTATGGCAAGGGATTTACAAGATTACTCAAACACCTTTGCCTCTCTAACTCTTTACTAAAATTTTCTAATCCTTTCTCTCATTTATCTTGTTCCCATTGAATTTTAATTTCTTCTTTTTGCATTCTTTTTCTCATTTATCTTGTACCAACCGTCATCTTTTCAAATAACCTCCATACAATCTCATCCCATCTAGGAACCCCACCACCGCTCTCATAGTCTGCACAACCCGTTACCAAAGTAAAATGTGTTGTTGGAGCATTATTGCTGACCAGTTTATTTAATGGTTGGATTCGTGGTTTTGCTGAAGCAGTGCAATTGTTGGTCATTTTGAGTTTGCAAAGATTGTGTGTATGCCTCAAAATATTTCAGAGACTTCATTTTTTATCTTTTATGGCATGATCTCAAAGGTTGTCTCATCGATTGGTTACATATATGCTCTGCAGAGTGGGTTCCTCTGTTCTCCTCTGCTTCTAATTGATAGCAATGTTTGTTGTGGTTGTTTCTATGTCCAAAAGGAGATTTTTCTATGTAGCCAGCTATATATGTATGGTTTTGGAGAGCTTGAAGATTATTTCTTTGTTTAACCATATATGAATGCATCAGAGTGGTTTATTTAAGGCTCATGGCAGCTCTATATTCTGGCTTCTTTTTGAAGATGGAGTTGATTATGGGACAGAAGCAAAAAGTATGGGTATGAATCATGATCTCCCCTGTTCTACAGATCTCATGGTAACATTCTTTTGGAATTGGTTGACCTTGGCTGTGGACTCACTTTCGTCTTCTTATAGTAGTGTTTAAACAATGACCACCCCATAATAGGCATGTCTACCTCTTTGCAATCTTTGGTCCTCCTAGAAGACCCGGACAATTGTGCTATAAAATCCTCATCCAAGGGTCTTTTTTAATGTGGAAGGTTGCAAGGGTTTTTTTGATATGGAAGGTTGAGAACTTTCTCTAAATTTTCTGCTAATTAGAGTTTGTAGATTACCCTAGGGTTCCAAAATTCTAGTCTTATGATGTTCCTCTTACATAGTAATTTAGATTAGAAAAACTTGGATGCATAGAGAAATATGAGTATATGAAATTTTTTTGGAACTTTGACCAAAGATAAGGAATGAACTTGCTTTCAGCTAGCAAACTCTAGTTTATTAATTATTTATGAAAATGCAAAGTAAATGTTTTGGTGATGTCGTCACGCTATTTTTTGGCCAAATTAGCGAAATAATGATATAGTTATTAGTAAAGTCATTGTTACCTCTCATTCAAGTGAACAAGATGTCTACAACTAATCATGCTTAGAATGAGTTCTAGTCATTGATCTGGCTTGGTACAAGCACAATTGATGGATAAGATGATATTGACCAAGTTTGAATTTTGTTGAAGTTGATGCTAGACATCCTTGACCAATATGAAGAATCCAAGTGAAAAAAACACTTTACATTTTAGTGATTAGTTCTATCAACTCTATAATATCCATCAAGGACATGTGGTGGTATAACACAACAACACAAATTGGGTTGGGCCCCTCATCTCCTACTTTATGCTAGGGTTCTATCCAATCATAGATATCATCTAGGTCTACCATGGATATAATACTTTAAGGATATTTCCTTTAGGTGAGGTCTATGCTGACAAATGTGACACATGGTAGCTAGGTCTAATAATGTGGACCTACGAGATTGGGCCTTGTGGTAAACTAAGAGCACACGCTAGGGTGACACTTGTCACCTTAGCATAATTGAGAGGAAGGCTAGCCCAAGAGGGCATGTGCTCATACACAACCAATGAGAGACATCCAAACTAGAGCTAGCTAGACAACTGGTGGAGACCACGACATAACGCATGCTCAACTATAAACTTAGGAAAATTGTGAAATAAATTGAGTGATGGGCAAGCCAAAGTATCTGTAATGAGAAAGAATAGTTAATAACTATGTTAAGGGATATAAGTCATGACTTAAGATGCCAGTCATGGGAAATTGTTGAGCAACGAGAAATGGAAACATCCTAAAGTAATGCTCAATACAATATAATTCATAGATAATCCATTATCTATTAAAACCCTCAATTTTGAAGTAGCTCTAAAAATGATAACTACCAACTCTCATGCATGTGAAATAAACTTAGTTGACTAAAAGGCCAACTTGCAATGCATATGCATTTAATGAATTTATTAATTCTACCTTTTTTTCAAAACTGACTAAAGATATTTATAATATTGTCAATCCAAATAGGAAGTAAATAAAGATGACTTTTGTGAATTAGAGAGTATGCGCACAGTACAAATAAGATCGAATGTGTACAAGAAAGGACAAATCTATAGACACAAAAGTGATTTAAAGGTACAAAGTCATCACCAAATATATATGCATGTCATACACAAGATTTGAGATAGTATTTAGATAGATTGAACCCATTCCCAGACTAATAGTAAAATAATTCTAAAATATTCATTAAAGCTATTCATCATATTTTTTAAAATGATATTAATTTATCTTACCCACAAAAAATATCAATTAATTAATCTAAATTAAATTACACTTATACATGTATATCATTTAAATTAACGCAAATTAATTTTATGAAACAAATTATTATCTTTATAAAATGTACAAGCCATGTCACATTTTCATGTAATTTAATATTTCTATAAAGCTAAACTATCATTTTAAAATTAAATAAATTTCACAAATCTTTATTTTTAATAAATAAATGCCTAGATTATTGTTTATTAAATAATACTACAAAAACTAAATAAATTTTACAATCTTTAAATTTGACAAACATAAAAATCATTTTCACATATTTTTAAAAAGTTTTTAACATATAATATATTCTATAAGACTACTAATTCAATACAATACATAAACTTCCTTGTATATATTTAAAAAACCTGTGATTAAAAAATTTAACATTTATATAATTTAAATTTTAAAAAAATTAAAATTTTCTTCTAATAATAGTTACATGAGGATTTATGGATTTGATTTTTTTCCAATATTCTCCACCTTCCTTTAAAGTCTCCCACCATTCATTACTCCCAGACAATTCCAACAACTTTAGTCTTTTCAACTGCTCCAATCCTTCCACTTTCTTCAGTTTTGGACACTGAGTTAGATAGAATTTTTGAAGGCATGCCATCGCTCCCTCCTCTAATTCGGGGAATTCCTCTAATGAATAGAAATAAGTAATAGACAAAATGCGAAGCTGTGGAAACCCCCCTGACTTTCCAAACGCCTTTGGCAATTCTCTGCACCTATTATTATTCTCGACAATTAGCGACAACTGCAGCAGATTGGGCATTCTCTCCAACTCCGGATAATCATTACACTCACAGTCGATTAATTCTAATTGCTTCAGATTTGCAAACTCGCATATCCAACTTGGCACTACAAACAAGCATAGTCGAAGACTTTCCAGATGTTTCATTGCTCTCATTTTCCCTGGAAACTCCCTAAACTCCTTTCTATTATTGCAGATTGCTAGACAACGCATCTTCACCAGCTGGGCAAGGATCCCTTCTTCTATCCTCTTCACCTCCATCTCATTGTCAAGAAATAAGCGTAGTTTCTGAAGCTGAGTCATATTGACCAAATTATCTAACCTCGTGAATTTGTCCTCTTCTGTGCGGAAGTCCAAAAATGAGTCTAGTGTTCTCAAATTTGCTATCCTTGGCATCCGATAAATGCAGTCGGCTCTTAAATGCTGAAGATATCTAAGATCACTTATCCATGCTGGTAATGACTCACAACCATCAGGCAAAGCAAGAAACAAGAGGCGTTTTAGGTGTCTCACACACTCCGGTACCTCCTTTATCTCTGTACCCCTCAAATTCAATAATCTGAGAAGGATCATCTTTCCAAGAGACGCAGGCAATGTAGAGATGTGTGTGTAGCTCAAATCCAAAACGCGCAGTCCTCTCATAGTGGTAAACAAGTTTTCTGGAATACTTGTAATCTGCCAATTCTGAGACAGTGAGAGTGTACGGAGATAAACAGGACGGCTCTCTGAGATGGCATTGAAAACATGCAGACCTTTGTTGGCCAGTAAAATCCGACACCAGCCCATGGAATTACTTGTACGTGAAGACACTTCTTCAACAGAAAAAACACAATTATCTTCTCTTGATATGTGTATTGCCAAATCGTGCAACAAATCATGAATTTTACAGTATTTGATAAAAATATCATCATCTTTCTCATATACTTGAAGCATACACAGCTTGTCCAGTTGATCTAACCAATGCCAGGCCAAATCCCACTGGTCCTCTCCTGCCGGGATGAATCCTTCCGCTATCCAAAGATTTATCAAATACTCTGCTTCTATCTTCTCATCCTCGGGGAAGAAGGATAGATATGCAAAACACGGTTTAAGGTGTGCAGGCAAAGAGTCATAACTCAGTTTCAGTATCTCCATGACAGGGTCATCGTCTCCAGTGGGAGTAACTACTCTTTCCAGCTGACTGCGCTTCCACTCCCAATTTTTAAGCGTAGTGTTGGCCAAAGATGCTGCTATTGTTTTAATAGCAAGAGGTAAATTTCCACACTGCTTTCCAATCTTCCGACCCTCCTCTTCCATGTGCTGTGGCGCTCCATTTCCTGCACTATTCGGAAATGCATAGATACAAAACAGCATCCAACTGTCTTCATCTGACAAATTTTGCATCTCATAGATTTGAGCGTTTGAATTTAAAGCAACCTGCCTATTTCTTGTAGTGACCACAATTTTACAATCTTTATCGGCTGGCAGACCAAGTTTATCGATTAGAGAATTTTCAGTAGACAGCGTCCAGAGATCATCCAGCACAATGAAAGATCTATTCCCTTGAAGATGGTCATGAATCAACTCAGCCGCTCTCTCTTCACTTACACTTTTACTATTTACACCTATGTGGGAGGCTATATCATCTTGCAAATTCTTGAGAGTATAAGATTTAGAAATAGAGAGCCAAATAGAATGATCATACTTGGATTTTGCAGCTTTGTAGACATTTTGAAGAAGAAATGTCTTCCCCGAGCCGCCCATACCAACGACGGCTATGACTTGTACTTCTGGGTCTTCCAGTAAGCCTACTATGTCTTCAACTTTGGATTGTAACCCCACTGGACGTGAATCTCTGGGCAGAAGACTAGATTTCTTCACCATTTCTGATGTACTTGTTGACGCTCCCTCGTCTGCATTAAGACCTTTCTGATGTTTTCCAACCCCCTTAAATGTCTTCCCAACCTCTTGTTGCACAGCCAAGGTAATCTCGGAACACAGCATCTCCACATTACTGATAATTTTTAGGGCAATGACAATTCAAAAGTGTTCAGCATCAATATGGAGAGGGTAAAACGGAAAAATTAAAACATTGAATCATATTAGATTGGAAATAAACAACCTAAACAAAATAGCTAGATCTAAACGACAAAAAAGAACCCAGGCCTTACTCATTAGATGTGCTGAATTCGTAGCCAGAAATGAGTGAAGAAGAGTGGAGCGCTTCTTTCCACTGGTCAAGCCTCTCCTTGCTGAATCTGCCCTTTTCTTCATGTTTGGCGAATGCAGCTGCATAAACTCCCATGTCAGGGTAGCGGAGTTCAAAAGGCTCCACATCACAAAATATGGGAATAAAGCGAGCCTTGGTTTCCAACATGAGAACCAGCTCATCTAGACACCACGAGGACTCCGCATATCGTGGTGAAAAGATGGCAATCTGCAGTTTAGAAGAGTAAATGGCATTTTTTATGGCAGACTCAATTGAATCTCCCAATTCTATTTCCATATCATCAAGAAATGTCCAAAACCCCTCTTCCTCCAGCGAATCGTAAAGTGCAAAAGCCAGAGTTTCTTTGACGTCAGGGCCTCGGTGGTTGATGAATGCATCATATATTTTCTTAGATACAACCGAAGTTTCCATCTGAAAATCACTGGAAGAACTTCTGTGAGATGAGGAGGCAGACGCCATGAAGACTAAGGGCCAAAGAAAGATGGAAAATCTAAATCAGACTGATCTGGATTTTAATAATACTAGAGAAAGTTTGAAAGCTTTAAAGCAGGAGTGTGTTAAGAAAACTGGGTGGGTAGATAGGCCGGAAGATATGTTTTTCAGAGCTCGGGCAGCAAGTGGTATGTGAATCATGCAAGACATGACTTTATTTCAGAATTCAGAGTACTGAGTCAAAGATGTTTAAAGATAAGGATGAATCGTCTACAAACTTTGCTTTTCTGATTGACGACTGGCCACTGAATTTTATTCCGGGGTTTTTCCCCTCCCATTGAATTTTATAAGAGAAAAAAGGATTTATTATCGACAATGTAACAGTCAAATCTCGAGTAGTGCATTCAAATTGACTGTGTGTAAGCAAGGTTATTTTTGTTGGGTATATAAAGCCCAACAGTCACATGGATGTTTGTCTTTCCTAGAAGACTCTTCATTTTATATCTAAGATGTCTACATAAATGACTGAGTGCAGTCATGTATGCAATAGAATTGATATTGTTTAATAAGATAATTCCCTGTGTTTCCGGTGGATGTAGCCACTTAGTGGTGAACCATGTTAGACCATGTGTTGTGTGTTTTCTTTTCTGCTATTTTGATTTCGCTTCTCTGCTCATTTTAATCTCTACAATTGGTATCAGAGCCATGTTGGCTTGAGCAGAGATGGAGGAAGAAGGAGAAGGTAAAATTCATAACTTCTATGGCAGTTTTACATTCCATGTAAAACTATGCTTCAAGCGTCGTGTACATTGGTGGGATGGCTGGAAGAAAGAGGGGAACTCAGTAGAAGAGGAGAATCCAACGAAAAAGAAGAATGTTGGGATTCTTATTTGCTCCTCTCTTGAGCCAGCTTTGGCACTTATTGGCCAAATTATTAATGACTGGGAAGTTGTTGGCACTCGTGTGCTGAATGTTGAACCCCATGATGCCTTGGTTGGAATTTCTTGGTAGATAGATGCTGGAAAAGAAGTCATTAAAAGATTTCAAGAGGAAGAGTGAATGCCATCGGAAACCCAAGTTGAATCTACTATTGTCTCCCAGGATGAGGAGGATGCAAATTGGTGTGAGGTAGCAGGGCAAGGAAGCTCGAGATTAATTGTGGTTTCAGAGGGCTCTGCAGATGGCATGGCCTTATCTAAGATAACGAGGCACTATCATGAAGACTATGAGCCTATGGATTTGGATGACGTAGTACAAGATAAAAGACATTTTCTGGTTTGAAGCAGAAGCAACCATTAAGAGGAGCTGAGGATAGTGGTCATTTCTCCAAGCGGTTTAAGGCGTCACAGGTAGAGAAGGGAGATATGACTCAACAATTTGATTGGATGGATGTGGATGATAGTGTCAACATTGAGAAGAGCTGCATGAAGGAGCAACTTGAATCAATAGTTGAGAGTAATGCTGAGATGGACATTTCCCCTACTTTTGAGGTGCCCATGGTAGCCGTAGAAACCAAAGAGCCAAAACTGGTCATGGAGGTCACTGTGAAAAACAAGGATACTAAGGAGTTTCCTTGTTTTGATGGGCAAGCAAAGTATAGTGTGGAGTTGATGCCGCTGAAGGAGTGCAAGGCATGGAATGCTAGGTTGCCCGAGGTGACAGATAAAATTCTAGAACATAGTCTGAAAGACATCATTAAACTAGAGCCAATGAACCATTTTCTGTATATGGTAGATGAAAGGGACACAAATCTAGTGATGGAATAGGCAGCAAGATTCGTTGACTCTTCGTAGTCGTGGTTCTCGGCGTTAAGAGACAAAGACGGATTTTCGTGCCTGCAAAACAACGTGATGTCAATTTGCGGTAGAAGGTGAGAAATTGAGGATGCTGTGAGCATTGTTCAATTGTTTGTGGTTGAAGCCGATGGAGTCTTCATTGTTCCTAAGGTCGTTGTATTGTAGGTTGTTTGCAGCAGAATGCTAGCGGTTTTGCATGCAACAAACTTTGGTTGTTTCGATGATTTCCTTTCGTTATTTGAAACTGTTGCATTTGCGGTGTCAGAAGTGTTAGTTGGTGTATGTGAGAGGGCAAAATGTAAGATGTCAATGATAGTGTGAATGAACAATGACTCTTCCTCCTTGTATGCCGCAAATATTCTAGGTACTATTCCCAGCCATGCACTCCCATCGCCTTGCATGCTATTGAGTGTGGGTCAGGCTTTTGATGGTACACATAATGTATCAATTTTACAAAATGATGAAGCTTGGATGGTGAATATATGCCTTTAGGGTTCTGATCTTGAACATGTATAGCTATGCGGCAACCTAGAAGCTTTGAATGTGCCCTCAACAAAGACACCTATAGTGCTATTTTGGGAGGGTAAAATTATTGGCAACATGAACTACAAGGCAATTCGAGTGTTACAAGCGCAGGGGCATTGTATGCGAGTAAGATTGGATTTGGCGGCCATGCAAGGAGGGAAGCCTATGAATTTGTGGAATGTAAGTGTGATAAATACTATGGCACTTGTCCAGACCGAACATGAAATATCAAAGCATAAGAGCTTTGCATTTGATTTAGGGCTTGAAGAAGGTGATAATCATTACTGGCCGATGAAGCTGGAGGACATCATGACAATGTGTGTATTGGGTGATAGATTTTGTTTCGTGGAAATAGGCAATGATATGCAAATTTCAGTGATAGGACGGTCTTTTGAGTCTAAGTATGTTGCAACTATGGTGGCCCAAATGATCAAGTAGGATGATGTCACTTCGTTTTACACTGGGTCTACTTTGCCAGTGCAAAGGGCTATGATTGTAACAATCTCAGAGTTGACTTAGTATGCTCAGTTCAAGGAGAGCTTTCTTTCACATCATTCAATGATGGATGGACTCGGTACTCATGAGACTGTGAGTTTCGATACTAGATTTGTGGTGGTTGTGGTTTCGAATCCTGAGAATGTGGTGAGCATATGTATGACACCTGCAGTACTGTCGTTTGGTAAGCAATATGTTGAAATCGATTGGCCTGAGTATTATATTGGGGTTTTGACTTTTGACGACAAGGACCAAGCCGAGCCTAGTTGTGAAATTCTCATACAAAATACGGTTTTTTATTTTTCTCCTCTGGTAGATAAGGTAGATCTCATGATATCTAAGAAAGATGACAATCTTTTAGATATTTTGTTAAGGGGGAGCACAAGCACAAGAGTAGATAGTGGTGTTTCTGATTATGGACTTATTGGAAAGTTTGTTGCAAGATAAGATGCTCAGTGGTTAAGTTTTCTTTAGTTTGACGTACTTTGGAGAAGATTAATCCGAACCATGCATGAACAAGAGTTTGCGAAGTGAAAATCTTGTAGATTTGGTGCAATGTAGGTTTAGGAAAGGAAGTAGGGATGTTACACTGCATGGTTGTGCCGGGTGGACTTCATGGGTGAGATTGTTGGGTATATGAAGCCCAATAGTTACATGGTTGTTTGTCTTCCCCAAAAGACTTCATTTCATATCTAAGATGTCTATATAAATGACTGAGTGTAGTCATGTATGCAGTAGAATTGATATTGATTAATAAGATAATTCCTTGCGTTTCTAGTGGATGTAGCCACTTAGTGGTGAACCACGTTAAACCTTCTGTTGTGTGTTTTCTTTTCTGATGTTTTGTTTTCGCTTCTCTACTCGTTTTAATCTCTACAATTTTCTATACGAGTTTTCAATTCAACCTTTACTTTTCTGTGAGTTTTCATTTCAAACTTTCCTTATTTGTGAGTTTTCATTTTCAAATTTTATTTTTAATAGAGGCCACACAATATTCTTTATGCAGTTTCTGCTCTTTCAGTCATTTTTCACTAGGGGAAAAATCTTGTTTACTTATCTTCATCATGAGGTTTGCATTCACAAATTCAACTTTCTTAGATTTGCTTTGTTTAACAAACATGAATCATCTGTTTGTTGAGTTTAGTGGGAAGACCATCGCAGATTGTATGTAGGTAAGGGAGAAAAATCAATTATAATTTGAACTTTATTTCATATAAGAGGAAAAATGACATATTATTTTCAAATGTAATTTCTTATTAAATTTTAATTTTTTAATTTTTTAAGAAGAAATATTTTTTTAAATATTATAAATTATATGATAGTTATTAATCATGTTACGTTGTAAGTTATTTATAAATAAGTTTATAAACGTAGAATAATTTTTTTTCATTTGTAAGGAAATTGTTAAATGATGACATTCATTTTTGAATACTAGCATCATTCATTTCCAAAAATCTATCACAATCTCTAAATTCATATTTATTATTTTCATTAAACCAATCCAAATGAACACACACATGATCTATAAGTAGTCAAAAGAGAAAATCTAAAATTTTATGACAAATTCATAAAATAGATTGCATTAGCATCACATCATCAATACAGAGCATATTGCATGCTTGGTTGTTGTTCTCAAATCTTAGAGTGTAACTGAACAAAACTTGATCTTCATGACCTAACAAATTCCCTAAAGATGTTTATAAACATTGAAAGACCTTAAATAAATTTAGATAGAAAAATTAAAGTGAGCAAATTTTAGACTAGAGATTTATGTAAGATCTAATCTATAAGCTATAAATTCATATCTACACATTTAATTACACTGAGATGCCTTCTACAATGACATAATGATAGACTATAACTGACGCTGACAGTTGCGCTAAATTTTGGTAAATCTAAAAAGAAATTAACTTAAAAAGAAAACTTTTGTCAATGATTGAGTCTAACAAGCTTTGATATTTCATCACCAATTTCTTTGGTGCACACAAACACTGCCAAAACAAACACAACTGCCCTTATTAGACCCCACTACAGTGGAATCAACAAGTGTGAATGGAACTTTTAGGGGCAGTAACAGTGGTACCAGATAACACATGCTCCTCACTAACATCCCATCACCCGTAAGTCAAGGGTTGTGAGAATTTTATTGGCCCGATTAGAAGAGAATCATACCCACTTCAATTTAAGTGCTTACACATTTTCCATTTTTTTCGCCGTGAAAGATATGTTTGATAGAGTTGCCTACGGTGGCTCAAATTACACGTAGCCAGGAAAATATGTTTTTCTCTGCACAACTTGACTTTGTTTCACACCTGACATGGCAAGTAGTCTGTTAATGATGAAAATGCTGAAATGATCAACATCCATGATGTGAGAGATATCTATGCAAAATGGCAAGTAGTCTGTTAATGATGAAAATGCCGTAAATTGTAAGCAAGGCCACTTCATTTTCTCTATGAAATTTCCTTTTCAAACATTAAATGTCCACAGAATTTTCTATACATGGTTGGTTCCTCCCCCTTTCAAATGATTTTTGGTCCAAAGATGAGAAGAATTATTAAGCGAAAAATCCCCAGGTCTATCTTCATCGTGACGTTTCAATTTGAGTCCACACATTTAATTTTATTGCTGGCTTGCTTATTTATTTATTCGTATAATTCAAATGCTGTGCAATCTTTCATATGGTGTACGTTTCAGTATATAGCTATTTATCTTCGCTAATTGCAAGGAAGTTTGGCTTATGTTGACGTGGTTATCTGCATTAGAGGACGTTCACATGTCGGCAAGCTTTTTGACCACACCTCATCAAAATTCTAAACCTGAAAGGCATCGCCATGCATACCTCCTCATTTCTCCCTCTTCGGCAGAGACGTCAAATCCCAAGATTTGCATTGCGTAAGGAGTTTTGTTGACAGCTTAGATGATTTTCACATTCAATAAATGCATCTGAATGCATGATGTTCTCCTATGTTTAGATTTGTTTGTCCTCGTATGTTTAGAACTGAGTCAAATACTATTTTTAAGACTAAATTGGTAGTCACTTTTTTTTTTTCATTATATATATACTTTTCTCTTGATGATTCAATCAATTAGAAATAATACAATTTTTTTTTTTTTTTTTCCCTTGTCATAGGCATACAAAGAAAGAAATCATTTATTCAATAATTTGTGATTAAATGTGATGGTGTATATTTCTGATCTAATATTCATTTAGTATAGTGTAAGAGTTTTGTTTCATTTAATTGCTATCAGAGTAGGTTAAAACATTCTTTTTTCCTTTGTGCAAATAACAATTTTTTCTCAAAAAAACAATGAAGTTGATAACTGGATTCATATTAGAGCTCTAATAGATTCTGTATACACCTAAAAAATGGTCTGAAGATGATTAATTAAATAAGCAATTATTTAATTAATCCCCCTTCCCAGTTTAATTGAATTCATTAGCAATTTGATTAAATTCTCCCATTCATCTACGTATTAATAAATCTAAGGATTTATTTAATAGGTTCATTTCAATAGTCCCATTTGATTAATTAATCCAAATTAATTACTCATACCCCCATTTAAATTCATTTCTTCTAATCACCTAATTAATTAAAACAAATCAATTTATGAGTTTGTTGAAAGTTAATTAGCTTTTTCCTCTTATTTAAATTTTTAAATTCAAATTAGCCACATGCCTCCTAACTTCTAACCACCTAACCTAACCATCCCCTAACCTAACCCATTCCACCTAACCCTGGATTTAACTAACTGTATCCTAACCTCTTCATCCTAACCACCTTATCCTAACCTCCTATTGTGTGGATATACTCCCCTTGAGACACATGACACTTATGCCACATGTCTCCTCCCTTGGACACTTGCCCTCTTATGAGCAAGGCTCCTTGAACACTTGTCACCACAAAGATGACAAGTGTTCCTCCCTCCAACCTCCTCCAATTTCACCCTTGATATCTTCAGACTCAATCTTGACTGTTGATTCCTACCACCTCACCCCTGGCCTTGGAAATCCTATAAATATCCCCCATTTTGGAGCACAAAAGATCCCCATCTCATATCATTTTAAGCATTGTTATTATAGGCATATTCATTTTAGCATATCATTTAAGCATTGTTATTATAGGCAATTGCATCTTAGATCTAGCTTAATTTGATCATTGTCTAGCATAATTGTTAAATCATGTAGCTTAATCAATCTCTATTCTAGCTTAATTGCATAGCATTAGCTTAATTAGATTCTTTGATAGATCTAGCACAATCAATTTCATCTATCTGGCATATCATATCATTTTAAATCCTCCGTCTAGGTGTACCCGAGTGTAACTGAACAAAATAGGGTCAACTACTATCTCCTCCACTTCCATCAGAAAATATAAGGCACACTCAAACCTGTGAAGCCAGTTGGAGATGATAACCCGTACCTACTCGGTCAAGTCATTGGGATTGCTTATCCGGATCTGAGAGAAAATCCACACTCGCATCTCTTAGGAGGCGATAGGTTGCTTTGTCATGGTTTATCTTTCATTTTTATTTCAATTTGCTAACCATGCTTGTAATTATCTATTGAGTGTTTGTGTTGGAGCTGCAGGTACCCTACTTCACACACACGACATTTCAGCACCCACCGTGGGGTTGGAAATTTAATTTCTTCGCCTCTCATCATCAAATCTTCAATCTCGCAAGTTTCTGGTCAGGCCTATTTTAGAATCTCATACGAGTACCTTAAATTTATCGTACGAGTTTCTTTGTGCACTCGTACAGGTATGTGAGAATACTCATATGCACAGGTGAGAGTACTCGTACAAGTTTCTTCTTTTGTGTTTTCAAAATAGATTGCATTTTAGGGTTTTTATGCTTCAATTTGGCTATTACTAATGCTAACCCTGGTCTGTTTATGATTTTTCTAGCAACCTAATTGGTTTTTGTAGGATGATTGTCAAAGATTATGCTTGCCAAAGCTTCATTTCATCAAAACAACATGACTACTAATGTATCTATTTTGCAGGTTGCCTAAAGAAAATCAACAAGACTTTGTGTATTCTTAAGTTTTCTAGGCACACTTAGTTTGCTAATGGTAAATGAATATCTTGTTTTCTATGTCTGAAAAGTTGTCTAAAAGGTAAGAGAGTATGCTCTTGTCCATTTGGACAATCAGAAATATTGACCCTTGAAGCACTTCTATGTTTGAGATTTGATTACCTTTAGCAGGCCTGTAACAGTGGTAAAAAGTAATCACCTTGCGAGAATGTCCCAAATGAGTACATCTAGACCTAAGCTTTCTGACTCACTCTAAAACATAGGCCTCTCAAGATTAAAGTCCTGGAGGATAGAATTATTTGAGTTTTCTCTTTTGAGATCTCTCATATCGTACATTTAGTAGGGCCTCACAGTCTCAATCACACTTGCGTGACTACTTCTTGTTTCGGTACCTTGTTGGGCTATAGGCCTCAATTACACTTGTACGACTACAAGGGGTAATTCCAAATAAAAATCCTTACTACGAACCCTAAGATAGAAGCTACCTAATTCACCTCCGAAAGGGAGATAATCTTTGTGCAAGAGAGATAGTAACTCTCCCAAGACACTTGCCATATTGTGGCCCCATTAGCGTTTGTAGTCGGATAATATGACGTTCAGAATCCATTGTGTGAGACTCAATGGTCGTATTTTGATTAGCTATTTGGTATGTACCTAAGTTTGCAAGAAAAAGGTTTTCTCTCTCAGCCAACTTCCTTAAGATTTAGCATGCAATGCTTGAGGTCACTTATCATATCACGTGTTTGTTGTGTTTTTCATACCTAGATCAGAAAATGAGACATCTAAAACTAGAAAATAGAATCAAAACATCATAACTTCATTGATCAAAAATTTGTCCAAAGTGAAATTTTTGTCTCTATCTTGTCCTTAAGTCATACGAGCTTCCTAGTTTGTTGTACGAAAAATCTAGTTTATCATTTGGTTCTATGGGAATTGTCATACGAGTCAGATTAGCAAAGGATTTTGTGTTATCATTTGTTGTTTGGTTATGTGAGAAGTGTCATACGAGTTTAGGCCTTTGTCATGCGAGATTTCTAGTTTACCATATGGGTCTGCCTAAATTGTCGTTTGGGACTGTGTAAATTGTCATACGAATTTTTTTCTTTGCTAGTCTAGAGTTGTCTTCTTGCATGTCTTTTTCAGATTTGTCATGTTTGCTCGATCAATTTACAGTGAGCATAAACACCTGATATCTATCATTTCATGCTTAGGTTGTCTTCTTGGTTCGCTTGGTCAAGTTATCTTTTGTCAAATTGGATTCTAGAACTAGACACTCCATGATTTTCAAGTATTCACCCTCAACAAGTTCAAGATCTAATATCCCAAAGTGCATTATCACCCTCTTTGATAAACCGATCACTCAAAACATAGTTTCTCATTAGGATCTATTATCCTCTATCACAAAACTACAACGTTTGGTCAGGATAACCCTATCCCACATCGTAGGATATATAGTTCCTATTGGACTTGGTTTTATCAAAATCATCATCATTGCACTCCAAAAACCGAAGATCAAAAAACTTGCAAACTTTCAAACACTTAAATTATATTTTCTTTTCATCTTTTTCTATCATATCTACATTGACAGTTGGTCACTTATTGAAATACATTTTAGACAATTGGATACTTGCACAATATTCAACACACGTGTATGTCTGTTTTAACTAGAGCATAGAAGCGAAAGACTGTTGAAATGGAAATGAAAGAATTTGAAATGACTAAAGATTATAGGAACATGGAATACCAAAATGAAATACAAGAAGAGGAAATAACAAAACAACACCTCAGAGAAATCAAACAAGATCCTAAATGCAATAAATTTATGGAAAAAATATTGGAGGGAGAATAAGAAAAATACTTCCTAATGTTAGAAAACGTTGGTGCTACACTCCCCCAAGATTTTGATGTTAGCAAATTAGGACAAAAGAGAAGTGACCCTTCCCATGGTAATGAACGACATGAAGAGATTACCGGTCACAAAAAGGATGACGTATCAATACTTGATAACACAAGAACCAACGAGGAAACTTCCATTCCCAAAAGGGATGATGCAGAAATTCCCAACAAAGGTAAATATAATGAGGACACAAGAAAGGGTTGAGGTGATAAAAGAAGAGATCAAGATTGTACTAGAACACAAATTCAGGGTTATAAAAGAATAAATCATGTTGATAATCCTATCACAGCTCTTACACAATAAATACAAACACTAGAAACACAGATTCAAGATATGCAAAGAGGAAATGTTAGAAGATACTCACTTCAAGAAATATGTCCTTACCCATTTGACATAAATCTAAACATGATACCATTTCCTACAGATTGTGAAACTCATAGACACGTAAATATGATGGAAGCATTGATCTCCACGATCATATATGAGAATTTTGTAGGACGAGTATGGAGATTTCACATGAGAATACCTACTTGATGAGATTATTTCCAAAGAGCTTAAGTGGGCTAGCTATGGAATGGTTCTCCAAATTTCCACCTGGAATCAAATCATTCTCAGAATTGGTGGATAAGTTCTTTTCATAATACTCTTAGAACATACAACATGAGGTCAGAATGCTAGACCTATGTAATGCTAAACAAAAGAGTGGAGAACCATTCATTTCATTTGTACATAGATGGAAGCGGTAAGCTTCATGATATCCACATAGGGTGCCAAAATATGAGAAAATGGATATATTCATCGATAACCTAAATGATCAAATGAGTTATCATCTAAAAATGAAAGGCTGTCAAGGTTTTGGAAAGATCATTGATAATGGAATTAGAATGGAGGAAGCCATGGTAAAGAAGGGTGAGTTGAAGATATACAAAGAAGAAGCTCATCCTCCTATTTAACAACAACAATAATGATAAGCCAAAATTTTGAAATAGAAATCATAATGTCATCAACGATGGAATAGTGGATAACAAAAATGTGAAACCAAAGCAACTGGTTTTCAATCTATCTAGTCACTCAGTAGTGGCTCAACAAAACAACAATCACCAAAAATGAACTTTCGACAATTTCTTTTGAAGGAGATTTACAAACATTGGTGAACCACTTGGATCCACATTAAAGATGCTTCTCGCAAATAAATTGATTAGTTTTCCAGAAGGAATAAACTATGAACCTTAAGTAAAACCCTCTTGGTAGAATGGCAATCATTATTGTGATTCCCATTGTAACAAGGGACACCACACAAATAATTGTTAGTGATTGAAACATGTCATCCAAGATTTGATTGATAATGGAGTGATAACCGTGGATGGACATACGACAAACGAATCTCATACAACTTTCAAAACTCCTCTTCCTAACTATGAGAAGGGTGAATCATTAACATCACATAATAGTAAAGGTAAAGAAAAGGTGAATTATGTGCATGTATATGATAATGTAGTAATTGTGATTGTGGTTAAAGAAAAGAAACATCAAGAACTTGCTCATGTTATCACAAGAAGCAAAGTTAACATTTTTTTTCCGGATCCTACAACTAACACACCATCTACTACAAAACAATATAGTCCAGTGGATCAATTATAGAAAACTCGTATGAAAATATCCATCTAATAACTTTTAAAGCTTTCACCTACACACAAAGAAATTATTCAAAGAGAATTAGTAGATACAGCTGTGTCCAAAGATCTTGATATAGATCAGTTCCAAAATATGGTGGGACATCTCATAACCCCTCATTACTTATCATTCACCGAAGAAGATATGTCCTTGCAACATCCCCATAATTCTCTCTTGCATATTGAAGTCCTCATTCATAAGAGGCATGCTAAATGTGTCATAATAGATGGGGGCGCTGGCTTAAACATTTTCTCATTGAGTCTTGTCCATGCTCTAGGTTATTTTGAAGATGCAATTGATCCCTAGAAAAATATCACCATCAAAGCATATGATGAAGAAGAGCATTCCTCTAAAGGAATTGTGATATTACCCATCAGAGTGGGACCTTCGTAGAAAGACACTGCATGCCAAGTTTTAGACTTGGAATTATCATACAACATACTCTTGGGAAGACCCTGGATACATGACATACAAGTTGTTCCATCAACATATCATTAGTGCTTAAAATTTACCTACAATGGATAGGAAATCACAATCTCTGTAGATTCAAATCCATTCTAGTATTGTAGTAATCTCAAACCATCTCAAGAAGTCATTGTTCCTCATAATAGGGAGGCATCATCTTCAAACACACCATCCAAAGGAAAATCTTTTGCCTCAATTTTGTCAAGTATATGAAAACAAATGTAGTTAAGAGATAAAGGGAACAAAGAATAGTCAATATCACAACTACCACTTTCTCCTAAATCCTATGTAAAACCATCAAACTCTAAACAACAACCAATTGTGAAACATCTTCCAATATTTGATGGAGCATTTGTTAGTGCTGGGACCTTATAAGAAGAAACATAAGACAAGGAATTTGCTCCAGTGGCTATACAAGGATGAAGAAGTCCAACAAAAGATCAACAATGTCAGAATACCCACTGAAAAATATGGAAAAGGATTTAACATTCTTCAAAAAATGGGATATACTAGAACAAGTCCTGTAGGAAAAAGAAAAGAAGGTATCTCAGAAACTATCCAACCTCATATGCAGCAAGCTACAAACAAATCAGGCTTAGGGTATGGACAAGTTACTCTACTAGAGGACATATCTTCTAGCCAACAACAAGAGGAACATGAAAACACACAAGAACAACTTGCAATTGAAAGGGAAGAAACATCTGCCAAGCAACAAGAACAAATAAACATGAAATGACAAAAGAATCAAGCTCCTAATCAATAAGAAAAACAAACTAATGGAACCTCCCAAGAAGTATTAACTCTCAATCAAAACAAACAAGAAGTTGGTACAAATGACAAAGAGTTGATAGCAAGGTTGACAAAACTCAATCTCAGCCCAAAAGAAGTTGAATATGAGAGAATAAAAGATATGGCAAGAAAAATAGAAGAAACAAATCAAATGCTATATGAACAAATTTGCAGATTGCAAGCAGCAAGTGAGACAGATTCTAATGAATGGGAATGGGATTTCTATCATTTTGAAGAATTAGCTGAAGAAAATTGCTTTGAAGAAGATGTAGGAATCGATGCAATTCATACGTATGCAGGGAAAACATTAGGAACTAGACCACTTGAATTAGAATCACATTCGACTGACTTGGACTTAATCGAGGATGATTAGGAGCTCCTTATGCGAGGTCATTCTGATAAGAGTACCATTTTAGACATTGACATACATATCAAAATCTTTGACAGCTCTATCATGACCCTAATTACCCTTGAAAAATGTCAACCTGAAGACCTCTTACCTCTAATCCACCTTGAACTTATTGATTGGGAAAATGAAAGACATACTGCCATGGAGACCTTTCCTAACGACCATGCCTTATCCTTATATCTTAATGCAATCGAACCCACAACAAATTTCACTAGAAATTTCAACAACACATATTCTAGTCAAGTGGGTGCCAAATCTCCCTATCACAAAAGTGAAAATAAAGAAAACAATATGAGGTCTAATGCTAAAAACCATTCATTGGCAACATTAGACTGTGAAAAAGTAAAAACAAAGGATGCATCTGACAGTAAAAACCTCCTCGAGGTGCCAGAAGATGGGAGATTTGACACCTTACCTAAGCACTATCAAGAAAGGTCATCCATTTTGATCGAACCAACAAAGCCAATTAACATTGGCACAACAAAGAAACCAAAGATTCTACATCTAGCAACTTCTCTATCAGAGCAAGAAATGCAACAATATATGGAATTCTTCAAATGATGCCAAATCAGTTTGGCCTCATCATATGCAGACTGCCAGGGTTGGATCCATATCTTATTATGTATCACTTAAATGTTAGTCTAGGAGCCAAACCAATTAAACATAAATTAAGGAAAATGCATCCTCATATCGCTCTTCTTGTCAAAGCATAATTAAAGAAATTAAAGGATGTAGGATTCATCAGAGTTGTAGCATATCCTCAATGGGTATCAAATATCATTCTTGTTTCCAAACCAGATAAAAGTATCAGAGTATGCACAAACTTTAGAGATCTTAATAATGCATGTCCAAAGGATAACTTTCCTTTGCTTCACATTGATATCATTGTGGATTTAACTGTTGGACACTCCATGTTTTTTCTAATGGATGGTTTCTCCGAATACAATCAGATTTAAATAGCACCTGAAGACCAAGAAAAGATAGCTTTAACATATCCATGGGGTACTTTCTACTGGAACGTCATGCTTTTTGGACTAAAGAATGTAGGTGCTACATATCAGAGAGCTATGACAATGATATTCCATGACACGATGCATACATTCATGGAAGACTATGTGGATGACATATTGGCGAAATCATACAACAGAGAAGACCATATAGGAATACTAGACAAGATCTTTGATAGGTTAGAACAGTACAAGCTATGACTCAATCCTAAGAAATGTTTCTTTGGTGTTACTTCAAGTAAGTTATTGGGATACATTGATTCAGATTGGGGTATCGAAGTTGATCCAGCTAAGGTCAAATAAATCATGGAAATGGAATCTCCTAGGAATATTAGTTAACTAAGATCACTCCAAGGAAGACTACAGTCAATCAGACGATTTGTTGCTTAGCTAGTAGATAAATGCCAACTATTTACTCATCTATTGCACAAAAATGTTAATTTCAAGTGGGACCATCAATGCGAGGACACATTCAATAAGATCATGGCCTATCTCTAGCAACCACCCATCCTAATGTCACCAATTATAGGAAATCCATTGTTATTATATGTATCAACCACCGAAGTATCATTAAGAGTACTGCTTGTACAAATGAAAATGAAGGAAAAGAACGAGCCATCTACTACATTAGTAGAATATTAGTGGGATACAAGATTAACTATTCACCAACAAAAAAAGAATGGTTAGTGGTAGTGTTTTCCTCTCAAAAATTAAGACACTATCTACTATCTCACTCCATCAAGTTGATTGCTAAAATAGATCCATTGATGTATTTTCTCAGCAAGGTGACATTGACAGGAAGACTAGCAAAAAGGATCATGATCTTGAGCGAGTTTGATATTGAGTATGTGGACAAAAAATCTATCAAGGGGAAAGTCATTACCGACCAACTAGCAGAGGCACTGCTTCAAGATGATCATCCTTTACACATTGAATTTCTCGATGTTGATATCCTAACGGTCACCACAAAGATATGACAATTATATTTTTTATGATTCATATACACAACATGGATCAGGACCAAGTATTCTATTCATCACACTTGAAGGTCATACAATCCCAAAGGCGTATAAATTAAGCTTTCCATGCACCAACAATACAACAAAATATGAAGCTTTGGTCACAAGAATCAAGATGGCCATACAGTGGAACATTACACAACTTCACATCTTTGGAGACTCTCAACTCGTCATCAATCAAATCAATGATGATTATCAAACAAAGGATGAAAAGATTATGCCTTATAAGAAGATGGTTTATGATATCAAGAAATACTTTGTCGAAATAACTTTTCAGCAGATTCCAAGGAATGACAACAAAGCAGGAGATTGCATGGCAACACTTACTTCTCTATTGCGGACATGGTAAAATCAAGAGCATTATGAATTCCTGGTGCAAGAGTTGTTTTACCCTGCTCATAATTGTCCTGATTCCCAAACTATCTGTCACCTTGTTGGACATAATTTCTCCCTCTATGGCCAAATTTATACATACCTAAAAGATAATATGCCCCCCCACCCCCTAGCTTATCAAAGAACCAAAAGAGAAACCTTATTCGTAAATCTTCCCATTATACTATAGTTGTGGATACCCTTTTTAAACAAGGTCTATATGGTACTCTTTTAAGATGTCTCAAGAAAGATGAATATGAGAAGGCCTTAAATGAAGTCCATAATGGTATTTGTGGCACTCATTCAAGTGGTCTAATCCTTTCAAAAATCTCATATGCTTGGGCTATTATTGGAAAACTATGGAATGAGATTCTTTTTAGATAGCTAAAACATGCAAACAATGTTAGATCCATGGAAATTTAATTCATGCACCAGTACAAGAACTTCATTCTTTGGCAACATCTTGGCCTTTCTGGCAATGGGGTCTTGATCTAGTAGGAAGGATAAATCCTCCTTCATCCAATGGTGACAAATTAATTCTTGTAGTTACCGAATATTTTACAAAATGGATTGAGGCAATACCTCTCATCAATATCATAGGAAAATAAATTGTTGCATTTATCTTGAACTACATCATATGTCACTATTGCATACACATGACCATTATCACTGATAATAGACGATCATTCAAGAGCCAAGATATACAAGAGCTATATGAGAAATTCAAGATCCAACATAGATTCTCCACACCCTACTATCCACAAGGGAATGGGCAAGCAGAAGAATCGAACAAAACTATTCTAAAAATCCTCAAAAAGAAAGTGAATGATGCAGACAGACATTGGCATATTCAATTAAACCCTGCTCTATGGGCCTACCATACTAGTATCTACACACCAACGCACCACACCTTTCTCTCTTATCTATGGATCAGAAGTAATACTACCAATAGAAGTAGAGATACATTCTCTACGAGTATCATTAAAAGGCCTTATCCGAAGGGAAAAATGAAGAGTATCCAGACTACAAGAACTAGAATTAATCCATGAACAAAGAAAAAATTCCTTTGATCATTTAAAGGTATATCAGTAAAGAATGTGTCAAAGTTATAATCATAAGGTCAAACCACAAGCCCTTCAAGCTAGAGACCTAGTACTAAAGGAAAATCCATGCAACCAGGCAGATCGAGAAAAGAAAGGGAAGTTTGAACCAAATTGGTTAGGTCCGTTTGTGGTCACAACAGTATTTGGATCAGGAGCTTATCAACTATCAACACAAGATGGAGATCAACTCGAGGAACCCATCAATATCATGCATTTGAAAGAGGTTTTGTGTTTGAAAAAAGCTGAAAAATCCAAAAATAGTAAAAAAGCAAAAAAGTCCAAAAAAGTAAAAAATTAGAAAATAAAAAAATAACAAAAAAAGTGAAAAACGAAAGAAAAAAAATCAAATATGAGAAAAAGTACAATAAAAACGAAACGAAATCTCTTACATCTATTAGTTCATGCATCCTTCCGCTTGCATTTATCTTCCACCAACATTGTTCATATCCACAAGTAAGCCTTTGTACATACGCAAGAATCACAACCAATTTCTTGCCATGGTTTGGATCCTTGGGTATATCAGAATAAAATTATTTCTAGGCTTAGGGCAAAATTTTTGCACCTATCTAGGGGCAAACATTTTTCATAGTTTTGAGCTTAATCAAATAGGTAGAACTACACTTAGACAACTCTTGTCAAGAAAAAATGAGACACATCCAACATTGAACACATGATCAAATTTATAAATAGTCAAGCTATCACATGTCAGTCTAAGCATGACACACACTTTTCAATGGATGATATCTTTTACCTCCTGATTTTAACACTTTGGTTCAACTTTTATATATCTTGATTTTCACTATCATGATTTCTGAGTGACTCAAGGATATCTCTGACTAGAGGAACAAGGAAGGAACGTGATATTTTTCTTTTCTATTGTCTGTAAATTAATTATTGATGTGCACAAATTTGTCTCAAGACATGATCATCGGAGTATGATTGAAGACATTTCCAATTTGCATATAGAAATTGTTAATATCACCTGTTTTATGCAAGAAACATTCGGGTCATCTTGGTTTAATTATACCTCGATGCCTGTGCTAACTTGCAATATCAAAATCTAGGTAAGTAGTGCTCAATTCATCATGGTTCAATTATACCATCGATATTTGCACTCACTTCCCACATTTTAAAAAGCTCAATGATGTCAAAACACAATAACCCAGTGATTGATCCGATCGTAGCTTTGCATTTCATTTTCATTTTGCATTTGCATTTAGTTTGCATTTCATTTCTTGCATGGGATCCCACAAGCTCATCTTATCCAAGGACAAATCAATCACATAAATCATCACTATATCATCATAGGGGTATACACAATCAAAACGATGACTCATCTCTCTCCACATATTGTTGACCCAACATGAATCTTATGGTACTCCTGCAAATGTGACAACATTAGCATATCTGAATCTTTGTGCAACATGATATCAATAAAATGTCAGTTCTTTATCCAATCAATCTTATCAATTCTATCAATCGATCTCATCTGATCTATTCTATCATGTCTTATACAGGATGTATCTTTCCTGAAACTAGACATTTTGATCAAGTCTTATACAGGATATATCATTCCTAAAAATAGACACTTTGATCATCTTTGTCTTATACAGGAGGTATCATTCCTAAAACCTGACTAGATATAAATATTATCAATCTAAGCAATCTTATCAATTCAATCAAGCTCTATCAATCATCACATTAAGAACCACATCAAAGTGATCGAAGAACTCGCACTTCCATCAACCATAGTTGCAGGAATCATCCAAAATCTATTGGGAAATCAATTTCGCAAAGATCCAAACACTCCAAAGGTCAATTATCTCAATTGATCTCCCGAGGGGTCATCATCATACAACAATTTATCAATCAATGGCTGGGGCATCCTATCGAACCGATATCACATCAAATCATCAAAATGAGATTATTCTTTAAATCAACTCATCATCACACCTCTCTTCAAAAAGGGGAAAAATGTATACACCTAAAAATGGTTTAAAGATAATTATTAAATAAGCAATTATTTAATTAATCCCCTTTCCCAATTTAATTGAATTTATTAGCAATTTGATAAAATTCTCCCACTCATCTACTTATTAATAAATCCAAGGATTTATTTAATAGGTTCATTTCAATAGTCCCCTTTGATTAATTAATCCAAATTAATTAATCCTCCTCCCATTTAAATTCATTTCTTCTAATCCCCTAATTAATTAAAACAAATGAATTTATGAATTTGTTGAAAGTTAATTACCCTTTTCCTATTATTTGATTTTTTAAATTCAAATTACCCACATGCCTCCTAACTTCTAACCACCTAACCTAACCATCCCCTAACCTAACCCATTCCACCTAACTCTAGGTTTAACTAACCCTATCCTAACCTCGTCATCCTAACCTCCTATGGTGTGGATATTCTCCCCTTAAGACACATGGCACTTATGCCACATGTCTCCTCCCTTGGATACTTGCCCTCTTACATGAACAAGGCTCCTTGAACACTTGTCACCATAGAGATGACAAGTGTCCCTCCCTCCAACCTCTTCTCCATCGTCCTCCAATTTCACCCTTGATATCTTCAGACTCAATCTTGACCATTGATTCCTACCACCTCACCCCTGGCCTTGGAAATCCTATAAATATCCCACATTTTGGAGCACAAAAGATCCCCATCTCATATCATTTTAGGAATTGTTATTATAGGCATATCCATTTTAGCATATCATTTAAGCATTGTTATTATAGGCAATTGCATCTTATATCTAGCTTAATTTGATCATTTTCTAGCATAAATGATAAAACATGTAGCTTAATCAATCTCTATTCTCATGTAATTGCATCATCATCATATCTTAATCATGCACATGATTAGCTTAATTAGACTCTTGGATAAATCTAGCATAATCAATATCATCTAGCTTGCATATCATATCATTTTAAATCCTTTGTCTAGGTGTAGTCAAGTCACTCCGATTGCTTATCCAGATTTGAGAGAAAATCCACACTCGCATCTCTTAGGAGGTGATAGGTCGCTTTGTACTCATGGTTTATCTTTCATTTTATTTCAATTTGCTAACCATGCTTGTAATGATCTATTGAGTGTTTGTGTTGCAGCTATAGGTACCCTACTTCACACACACAACAAATTCCATTAAAACTTCGTATCTTGCATGAAGATCTTGGAATTGAACTATCACCTAAAGGTGTGCTATCTTGAGAATTTGGTGATTTGAACTTGGAAAGGTCAAGCTTGAGCTATCAGTGAAGCTTGAAATTCCACTTGAGCTTGTGGGAAGAGGAGGAAGCGATCATCTTCAATACTTATAATGAGTTTTGTAGTTTGTTGAACACCTTTCTAACATTGTCATACTCCTCCTTTATCACAAATCACATTAGAGCTTGATATTCCACTCTAGCTTGTGGGGAGAGGAGGAAGCAATCATCTTCAATACGCAGGTATATGTAGAAGTTGTGGTACCAAAAAGGTGCCACACTTCAAAAAAAATTTAAAAAGCACATAAGGCGCACGCCTTATAAGGCGCACGCCTTATAAGGCGCACACACTATAGGGTGTGCGCCCTATAGTGCGCACGCCTTATAAGGCGTGCATTGTAAACTTCATAAAAACCCTGCTCCGCATTTTGGATGCATTTTGCATTCCAAACCCACATTTTGGCATTTTCGGGTGCCATTTTCTTGTGCTCGCCCTTTGTAAAAGCTTGAAATTGGGCACTAAGTTGTCCATCTCTCATCAAAATGCCGCCATGCCACCAAAGATCTTGAAGAGGTATGTATTTTTATTTTCTTATTGTCATTTTTTTTATTAATTTGAAGATTAAACTAGGTTTATTGATTTAAATTTATTTTCTTTATCAGGAAGTGAGATTAGACAAGAAAATGTTGAAAACACTCAATCACCTCCTCATTAAGACCATATTGAAGAAGAAGCACATCAATCACCTCCTACAATCCCTAGACATCCCATAGGTACACAAGAAAACCTATTATGTCAAATAGAAAATAGCCAAAAAGAGCTTGAAGGTTTAATCACAAGGCTAAAAGATTCCACTAGAACAAACTCCCTTAGGACAAGGCTTGCCAATTCTTCACAATCTATTGTATCTCACATACAATCTGTGAGCGGCCAAATAAATTTTTGGTCCTATAAGAAGGAAGAACAAAAGCAATTTTATGCTAACAAATTATCATATGCAGCAGTGAAGAAAAAGAAAATTAATAAATTTGACTTGTGTGCTCTTTTTACGGACCCTTGAACGAATCAACCTTTACACCCTGGATATAGGAGATTCCCTATTCATTGGTGTCATCATGAAGGGATTAAGAACAATTTTTGGGATAGGTGGTGCATGGTTTTTGAGAAAATTGTACTGTGAGTTTGTCCTTAATGAGATCCCAAACTATTTTGATTTTCTAAATTTCCAAGGTAGAGGTGGGGGTTCCTCACATGATAGAGAGGGTGCACAGCGTGATCCAAATCTCCCACCAAGACCTTTGGCCAGACCTATGGTGGAGCATGTTATTATTCCTTCCATTGTGAAGGAGAGTATTGAGGTCGAAACTCTAGTCTCGATTAGCTCACTCACTCAGACCCTTATACAGTATGCTAGGCCTCTAGTAGAGGTTGATGCGAGTGATGATGTTGATTCTTCTAGGCATCAAGTTCCAGCTCATTTTTGTCAATCTTGTGGTTCTCTTTGCACTTATGATCCTAATAGTTCTGAGAATGCACGTGCACGAGCAAAGTTTGCTATAGAGAACATTGTCATGACAGAATCCTTGCTGAATGAAACATTTGGCATTGATACCCAAGTGAATTTCATTACAAGTTCATTTCACTTTTTATTAAATCTTATATGTAAATTTGAGAATATATCTAAATTAGTAAATTATTATGATAAAAAATCAAGGTCAAAGTGTTCACAATACTAGCAACATTCCTGCAGCACCCTTTTTCACTACTTCGTCGACACCATAGGGATACAACCAGTGAAAAAATATAATTATTATATTTAGATAGTTGAACCTTATGTGAATAATTTTCTAATTACTCATTTTGGATGTCAAATAGTTTGATGCTAGAGCTTCAACATCAACACCTTGTAGTGTATTTCATCGACAATATTTCACCCAAGTAAACAATTTATCTTTAATGTTGTTATTAAATAATATAGATAGTTTTGGCAATTAATCAATATACTTTGTTTAATTTTCAGATGTTGACATCAGAGACTCCTCCTGCTGTCTGCGTGTCAATGCAGTGCGGTGTTGCTGCAGCAGTAGCAAGTTCGACTGCTTTAACAGAAGTATGAGACATATTTGTAAATTTAGTAAATTTAGCATTACATTTGTTATCTTAATAATATGTTATTGAAAATTTTAACGACACTTGTATTTATTTTAATTTATATTGTGATTCTTACAGGAGGGGCTTGTCACTCTAGATCATGAACGTGCACCTATTGTGGATGAACATCATGATTATTTGTATGCAGTAAGTGACTATTCTATTATATGTCATTCTAAAATTCAATTTTTGTATATGCTAACATCATTCTTTTCATTGTATCATGTGGAGTTAGAAAAAAGTCTGGAGAGGAGGTCAAGTGGACGTACTCAAAAGACACCTGCATCATATACATCTCCATCCCCTTGACAGACAAAGATATCTCATGATCTGTTTCCTTCTCCTAGAGGGAAATGAATAGAATAGGGTCCTATGTTGTATGCCTATTTGGCAATTTTGAACATATGTTTTGTATTACGAATATGTGACATTCTATTGCCATATGGCTTTTGGCAAGATCCTATTTGACTTTATTGGATACCATGTTGTATGCCTATATGGCAAATTTGAACATATGTTTTGTATTACGAATATGTGACATTCTATGTCCATATGGCTTTTGGCAAGCCCCTATTTGACTTTATTGGATATCATGTTGTATGCCTTTATAGCAATTTTGAACATATGTTTTGTTTTATGAATATGTGAAATTCTAAGTCCATATGGCTTTTGGCAATCCTATTTGTTTGTATGGGATATACTTGATAGTTTTAACTATATACAATGTTGCATGGATTGTAGCTTTTTGGTTAATGCAAATCATTTATCATGGTTATCGATAATTGCAGTACAAATGATTAGATGAATAATTGCACAAAGTTTAGTGTTACTTAAGCTTTGAACCTAAATATGTGTTTGTAATCCAAGACACAAGCCACCCCGATGCATACGAGCTGACGATTTGGTGCCTCAACACGACCCCACAGGATCAGATGGATCGTTCTTATGATTAACGGACGCTGAGAAATGCGATGCCGAATATTGACAACTTTGAGCAATCTGAGCACTTGGATGATTTCGCTGCTAGGGTGTGGCCCAAAATGATCAAGCGAGTTGGTGAGAAAAAAGAAGGAATTCCTAGCATAAAACCGACCACCCCGATGCGTACTAGCTAATGATTCGGTGCCACGATGAGAGGATTGAAATATGGGGCATTGTGCAACTTTTCATTGAACTCATCTAACATTTTTTGTCGCAATAGAGAAAGAGTCACCACGAGCAACTGGATCTGAGTCTACCGAAACTGAGAGAGGCTTTTTTAGAGTACCATAACATGACCCCACAGGATCAGATGGATCGTTCTTATGATTAATGGGCGCCAAGAAACGTGATGCCAAATATTGACAACTTTGAGCAATTTGAGCACTTGGGCGATTTCGCTGCTAGGGTGTGTCCCGCAACGATTGGGCTGGTTGGAGAGCAAAAAGAAGGCACTCCTAGTGTAAACCCAGCCACCCCAACATGTACAAGCTGACAGTTTGGTGCCGCGATGAGAGGATTGAAATATGGGGCATTGTGCAACTTTTCATTGAACTCATCTGATACTTTTTGTCGCAATTGAAAAAGAGTTGCCACAAGCAACTGGATCCGAGTCTACCAAAACCGAGAAAGGATTTCTTAGAGTGCCATAACATGACCCCGCAGGATCAAACAGATCATTCTTATGATTAACGAGCATTGAGAAACGCGATTCCGAATATTGACAACTTTAGGCAATTTGAGCACTCGGGTGATTTCATTGCTAAGGTGTGTCCCGCAATGATAGGGCGAGTTGGAGAGAAAAAAGAAGGCATTCCTAGTGTAAACCCGACCACCCTGATGCGTACGAGCTGACGGTTTGGTGCCGCAACAAGATGATTGAAATATGGGGCATTGTGCAACTTTTCATTGAACTCATCTGACACTTTTTGTCGCAACCAAGAAAGAGTCGCCATGAGCAACTGGATCCGAGTCTACTGAAAACAAGAGAGGATTTTTTAGAGTGCCATAACATTACCTCACAAGATCAGATGGATCATTCTTACAATTAACGGGCACCGAGAAACACGATTCCGAATATTGACAACTTTGAGCAATTTGAGCACTTGGATGATTTTGCTACTAGGGTGTGTCCCGCAATGATCGGGCTTCTTGGAGAGAAAAAAGAAGGCATTCCTAGCATAAACCCAGCCCCTTTGATGCGTATGAGCTGACGGTTTGGTGACACAACGAGAGGATTCAAATATGGGGCATTGTGCAACTTTTCATTGAACTCATCTAACACTTTTTATCGCAACTAAGAAAGAGTCGCCACGAGCAACTAGATCCGAGTCAACCAAAACTGAGAGAGGATTATTTAGAGTGCCATAACAAAACCCTTTAGGATCAAATGGATCATTCTTATGATTAACGGACGCCGAGAAACATGATGCCAAATATTGAGAACTTAGAGCAATTTGAGCACTTGGGCGATTTCGCTGCTAAGGTGTGTCTTGTAATGATAGGGCAAGTTTGATAGAAAAAAGAAGGCATTCCTAGCGTAAACTCGGCCACACCGACACATACGAGCTTACAGTTTGGTGCTGTGACAAACAGATTGAAAGATGGGGCTTTGTACAACTTTTCATTGAACTCATCTGACGCTTTTTGTCACAACCGAGAAAGAATCGCCACAAGCAACTGGGTTTGAGTCTACCAAAACCGAGAGAGGCTTGTTTAGAGTGCCATAACACGACCCCGTAGGATTAGATGGATTGTTCTTATGATTAACTGGCGCGGAGAAATGCGATGCCAAATATTGACAACTTTGAGCAGTTTGAGCACTTGGGCGATTTCGCTGCTAGGGTGTGTCTGGCAACAATCGGGCGAGTTGGAGAGAAAAAAGAAGGAATTCCTAGTGTAAACCTAGCCATCTTGATGCATACGAGCTGACGGTTTGGTGCCGCAGCGAGAGGATTAAAATATGGGGCATTGTGCAACTTTTCATTGAACTCATCTGATGCTTTTTGTCGCAACCGAGAAAAAATCACCACGAGCAACTGGATCTGAGTCTACCAAAACTGAGAGAGGATTTTTTAGAGTGCCATAACATGACCCCATAGGATCAGATGAATCATTCTTATGATTAAGGGGCGCGGAGAAACGTGATGCCGAATATTGACAACTTTGAGTAGTTTGAGCACTTGGGCGATTTCACTGCTAGTGTGTGTCTAGCAATGATCAGGCTTGTTGGAGAGCAAAAAGAAGGAACTCCTAGAGTAAACTTGGCCACCCCAATGCGTACGAGCTGACGGTTTGGTGTTGCAACGAGAGGATTGAAATATGGGATATTGTGCAACTTTTCATTGAACTCATCTGACGCTTTTTATCGCAACCGAGAAAGAGTCGCCACGAGCAACTGGATTTGAGTTTACCAAAACTGAGAGAGGATTTTTTAGAGTGCCATTACATGACCCCACAAGATCAGATGGATTATTCTTATGATTAATGGGTGCAGAGAAATGCAATGCCGAATATTGACAACTTTGAGCAATTTGAGCACTTGGGCAATTTCGCTGCTAGGGTGTGTCCCACAATGATCAAGTGAGTTGGAGAGAAAAAAGAAGGTATTCCTAGCGTAAACCCAGCCACCTCGATGCGTATGAGTTGACAATTCAGTGTTGCGACGAGCAGATTGAAATATGGGGCATTGTGTAACTTTTCATTGAACTCATTTGATGCTTTTTGTTGCAACCGAGAAAGAGTCACCACGAGAAACTGGATCCAAGTCTACCAAAACTGCGAGAGGATTTTTTAGAGTGCCATAACATGACAATTTAGGATTAGAAAGTTCATTCTTATGATTAATGGGCATCAAGAAACGCGATGCCGAATATTGACAACTTTGAGCAGTTTGAGCACTTGGGCGATTTCACTGCTAGTGTGTATCCAGCAACGATCGGGCGAGTTGGAGAGAAAAAAGAAGGCATTCCTAGTGTAAAATTAGCCACCCTGATGTGTACGAGCTAACGGTTCAGTGCCGCAACGAGCAAATTGAAAGATGGGGCATTGTGCAACTTTTCATTAAACTCATCTGATGCTTTTTGTCGCAACCGAGAAAGAATCGCCATGAGCAATTGGATCCGAGTCTACCGAAACTGGGAGAGGATTTTTTAGAGTGCCATAACACAACCCTGCAGGATCAAACAAATCATTCTTATGGTTAACAGGCACCGAGAAAGGTGATGCTGAATATTGACAACTTTGAGTAGTTTGAGCACTTGGGCGATTTCGTTGCTAGGGTGTGTCCAGCAACGATTGGGCGAGTTGGAGAGAAAAAAGAAGGTATTCCTAGTGTAAACCTAGCCACCCTGATGCGTACAAGCTGTCGATTTGGTGCCGCGACAAGCGGATTGAAAGATGGGGCATTGTGCAACTTTTCATTGAACTCATCTGATGCTTTTTGTCGCAATCGAGAAAGAGTTTCCATGAGCAACTAGATCCAATTTTACTGAAACTGAGAGAGGATTTTTTAGAGTGGCATAACACGACCCTGTAGGATTAGATGGATTGTTCTTATGATTAACGAGCATGGAGAAATGTGATGCCGAATATTGACAACTTTGAGCAATTTGAGCACTTGGGCGATTTCTCTGCTAGGGTGTGTCCCGCAACGATCAGGTGAGTTGGAGAGAAAAAAGAAGGCATTCCTAGTGTAAACCCGACCAACCTGATGCGTACGTGATGATGGTTCGGTGCTGCGACGAGAGGATTGAAATATAGGGCATTGTGCAACTTTTCATTAAACTCATCTGACGCTTTTTGTTGCAACTGAGAAAGAGTAGCCACGATCAATTGGATCCGAGTCTACCGAAACCGAGAGAGGCTTTTTTAGAGTACCATAACACAACTCCACAGGATTAGATAGATTTTTCTTATGATTAACTAGCATAGAGAAATGCAAGGCCGAATATTGACAACTTTGAGCAATTTGAGCACTTGGGCAATTTCGCTGCTAGGGTGTGTCCCGCAACGATCGGGCAAGTTGGAAAGCAAAAAGAAGGCATTCCTAGCATAAACCTGACCACCCTAATGCATATGATTTGATGGTTCAGTTCCGTGATGAGCGGATTGAAATATGGGGCATTGTGCAACTTTTCATTGAACTCATCTAACACTTTTTGTCGCAACCGAGAAAGAATCGCCACGAGCAACTGGATCCGAGTCTACCAAAACCAAGAGAGGATTTTTAGAGTGCCATTACACAACCCCATAGGATCAAACGGATCATTCTTACATGTCACTAACATCGAGAAAAACCATGCCGAATTTTGACAATTTTTCACACTTTGAGTGATTGACAACAAATGAGCATTTTTTACATCTTTTACCATATTAGCAGGGTATACTTCATGAAATGATCCCATGTGATCTGTAATGGTTGAAAATGATATTATTTACATAAAATCACACAAAACAAGACAAAAACACAATTTTTTATATTACAATTCCTCGAGTAGTCAAAAATACAAGTCATGTACATATATCCAAATAAGATTGAACTCATAATTTTTTACATTTACATTTAATCCAATGAACCATCTGGATCTGCTCTAGTCTTTATCATGTCTAGTATGGCCTCATGGTCAGACTCATGAACCTTCCATAGGTTCTTGTTTAGTGGTCTACTCTCATATCTAATCAAATGAACATTTGAAGCTACAACAAGGTTACAATAATGAAGAATCTTCCTATGTGTCTCAAAGTCCTCGAACAACCACAAGTTAGACTTCTTCACTGTGTACCTTCTAAGCCATGTACCAGTAACAACTACTGATCCTGTGGGGTACTCAATATTTTTTCCATCTACCATAGGGAGATCCAATTTCTTTTTTGCGTCCACACAACGACACAAGTAATAATTTGTTCCTTCTTTATTGTCTTCAGCTACAATTACTGCATAAACATGCCCTACAATGATAAAGTGAGAAGAATTTAGTAAACAACTAAGGTAAAATATTAAAGTAAAAAAAATTGCATATCGATAATGTACCTGGTTCGACTAAATCTGACACATGGTCAAAGTCAATTGATGCTTCCATCTGTGTGAGTTGTAGTGCACTCAGAGGTCGGTATGTCTCAAGTGAGATTAGAGGTCTCATACACCATTCATCCACCCACTCCTTTGACTCATAGTCATTATAGGCACCATCTCTACATGAAGAATTATTTCATGCCATCCACCACGTATGGATAGTCCATGAACCTGCATTAGAGCTTTTGAAAGAGTGTAGCTCACTCAATCCTGTCAATGTACAACAATCTTCAAATTTTGCAATGTTATTATCATCTACCAACCAAAAAAATCTGTGAACTAAAGACTTACCTTGATTACCTGGACCAATTGTACCATTGCACCACTCAACAATTGATTTTACATCTTTCAAGTTTGTATTCCCTTTGTACTTTAACTCTTCTCATGCTAAAGCTCTTTTAATACATGCTCCTGCACCATCATGCTCCTCTTTTCCATGCCCAGCCTCAGAGAAATTCCACGTATGTTGAATAGTAGTCAACTTATGCATCCTACTCAACCAATAAAACATTCGAGAGTTGTTAAATTGCGATGCACAATTATCTGACCATATGATATATGGATGGAATGATATGCCTCAGCTAGCCAAATCATCATAGAATATTTGAAAACAACCTTGCACAAACTCGGTAGAGTGTGAGCGATCATCATTGATGTAAAAATGATACTCCATCAATATCTTCCTATCCTCTTCCATACTATCATGTGCATGAATGAATGCTATATGCACAAATATGGCAACTTGTGTGTTGTAATATTGTGATTGCACCTCAGTCTGTGGTTGTAGTGTGTAGTTCTCTGCAAAGTCAATAATTGAAATGATTGTATGAAGTGGAAATATGTCCTTGCATAGCTTAAATTGTGAGTCCAACAAACGAGCTCAATGGTTATGCCTTGCATACTCATACACTATATTCTCATGAAAGATGCCCATTAACTGATACACTAGAATCTTCTCACTAACCAATTCGCACCTTTTTGTTTCTTTTCCATCTTTTAGCATGTAGGCCCTTGTCTTATATTTTCCAAATTCTACTAATTCATTACCAATTTCTATCCAATATCCATATGTTGACAAATTTGTAAATGTCGCAATCCACCACAATCAACACATGTGCCATCCAAGCAACACTTATTGTAATATACTTGACCATCTATTCTTTCACATAAGATGCTAGATATGAATTCCCTTGAAGATGTCAATGGACCATTTATGTTGCATTCCTACAAAACATTGTTAGCATGCAAATCTATACATATGTGTTGATAAACATCATAATGGTTAGAAAATTCAATATGTACTCTATAACAACAAGTTGTGCGCGTGTGATTTATTTTGACATAAAAAGGCTTTACCATTTCAAAGAATCATTGACTAATTTTTATTTGAGGATACATAAATTGAAACTTGGCAAAAAATTGTGTTTGAGTCATATCCAAAAAATGTTTCGGATGTGGATCACGGATTTTAGTACCAATCCTCCTTCTTACAACATCTCTTTGATTCGGAGAGACCCTTGTGTCATTCTTCCAAAAATATTTAATTAGGGATCTCAAGGCTTCAACAATTGCTTTATCTTTCCATGGTAATCTACCGGAAAATGTCCATAACTCATTGTTATATGGGTCCGCTACTCTTTGTCGCCTTCCCAAAGCTCTCATTAGAGTTTGTCTACTTATCTTCAATTGTTTACTTGTCTTTATAAGAAGGCGATATTTCTTAGTTTGAGTGCTTACAATTATTGATGTAACGACACGTCGTGTGGCATTACTATCTTTTGTGCGTGAGTTAGAATCAACAGTATCATATGCATTCATCAGATTCTTCACAATAGATTTGTCGCTTGATTCAATTGATGTTCTTAGCCCAAGAATCTTCATTATAGGCCTAAATTTCAGATTTCTCATGATTTCAACAAACAGTTGACATCTTCCTATCTCATTTAAAGGCTCAAAAAATATTTTCCATATCCGGTTAGCATGTCTTTGACAAATACGCTTCAGAATCTTGTCAACCATTGGTTTCAAAACATTGGCATCAATATCAATCAAATACTTAGGCTTTCTATGCAAAACTCTAGGAGGTGTTCTCAAACTTTGAGTTACCTCAAGATTAGGAATGTCAACAACATTAGGGATAGGTGGCATACCTTCAACCGGAGATGAAAATGATGACATACCTTGAAATTGAGGTGTACAAGATGGTGTAGCTCCAATACCTGATGTCAGTCGTGAAGTACTTGCAACGTCAAATGTCATAGAGGGAGTGCATTCAATATGAGATGTTGTAGACACCAATGGTGTGCCAATAAGAGATGGTGTGCCTTCAACTTGAGATGTAACAGATGGGGTGCCTTCAACTTGAATTTTGGTAGAAATGCTCTCAACCTCAGGATTCAATTGTCTCATTGCACAAAGGTTTTGCATCCATTTCCTTTGTGTGGCCAATTTTGTCTCTCTTAGATTGGATGGATATTTCATGTTCCTCTTCAATTGGCACCTCTTCTTCTATGGTATTCAATTTCCTTTGTTCATGATGTTGCTTCATTCCTTCTCTCTTTTTTGCATTCTTACCTTCATGCTCTTCCAGTGTTACATTTTTTGGCCGTTTCCTCGGCATGATAATGATTTCTACATGTACATGCACATAAAAGAGAATAAAGTGAAATTATGCATCTATGAATATCCTAATTATGCATCTATGACTGTCCTAATTATGCATATGTTAAAATGGATATATGAAATTGAAATTATTTCATGTATTCCTTTTCCAAATTATTTCATTTGATCTTAAAAAGGATGTATGAAATTGCAAATTTTGTTTTAAACCACTTAACAAATAATTATAAATCTAATGTAAATCTAATAGGATTATAATCAATTTTGAAGCACACATTTATTCTAACATTTAAACAAAATAACACCTAATAAGTATTTGAATTCTAAAAAAGGAAAATATTACCTCAATTATTCAAATTTGATTAAAAAAACTATGTTCTTCCTCTTTGGTGTTTAGCCAAATGACTTCCATTGAAATTTTTTAACCTTTGATAAATTTCTACTCTATACCCTAGAGTTTGATAGTCACAAGCATAAAAATTAAACCATATGACTCTTTTGGACATAATATGGTGTCTTCGGACACCATATGATCCCTTAGGTGTCGTTATGGGTCGTATAGTGTCCTAAGGGGTCATATGGTGTCCTATGACCCCTTAGGACACAATATGGCGTCGTTATGGGTTGTATGGACACCCACGGGGTCATATGGTGTCCTATGGGGCCATAGGACAAAATATGGCCCCTTAGGTGTCGTTATAGGTCATATTGTGTTCTAAGGGGTCATATGGTGTCCTATGACCCCTTAGGACACCATATGACCCCCTAAGATACAATACGGTATCCTAGGGGGTCATATGACGTCCTAAGGGGTCATATGGTGTCCTATGACCCCTTGGGAAACCATATGACCCCATAGGACACAATACGGTGTCCTTATGGGTTGTATGGTGTCCTAAGGGGTCATATGGTGTCCTATGACCCCTTAGGACATGATACGACCCATAATGACACTGTATGGACACCTAAGGGGTCATATGGTGTCCTATGGCCCATAGGACACCATATGACCCCTTAGGTGTTGTTATGGGTAGTATGGTGTTGTAAGGGGTCGTATGGTGTCATATCACCCCTTAGGACACAATATGGTGTCTTTATGGGTCGTATGGACACCTAAGGGGTCATATGGTGTCCTATGGTGCCATAGGACACCATATGACCCCTTAGGTGTCGTTATGGGTCGTATGGTGTCATAACGGGTCATATGGTGTCCTATGACCCCTTAGGACACCATATGACCCTGTAGGACACAATATGGTGTTGTTATGGGTCGTATGGTGTCCGAAGGGGTCATATGGTGTCCTATGACCCCTTAGGATAGCATATGACCCCTTAGGACACAATATGGTGTCTTTATGGGTCGTATGGACATCTAAGGGGTCATATTGTGTCCTATGGGGCCATAGGACACAATATGACCTCTTAGGCGTCGTTATGGGTTGTATGGTGTCGTAAGGGGTCATATGGTGTCATATGACCCCTTAGGACACTATATGGTGTCTTTAAGGGTCATAGGGACACCTAAGGGGTCATATAGTGTCCTATGTGGCCATAGGACACCATATGACCCCTTATGTGTTGTTATGGGTCGTACGGTGTTGTAAGGGGTCATATGGTGTCCTATGACCCCTTAGGACACCATATGATCCCCTAGGACACAATACGATGTCATTATGGGTCGTATGGTTTCGTAAGGGGTCATATGGTGTCCTATGGGGCCATAGGAAACCATATGATGCATTAGTTGTTGTTATGCGTTGTATGGTGTCATAAGGGGTCATATGGTGTCCTATGACCCCTTAGGACACCATATGACCCCTAGGACAAATACAGTGTCGTTATGGGTTGTATGGTGTTGTAAGGGGTCATATGGTGTCCTATAACCCCTTAGGACACATATGACCCATTAGGACACAATATGGTGTCCTATGACCTCTTAGGACACCATATGACCCCTTAGGACACAATATGGTGTCTTTATGGGTCGTATGGACACCTAAGGGGTCATATGGTGTCCTATGGGGCCATAGGACACCATATGACCCCTTAGGTTTCATTATGGGTGTTGGTGTAAATAATTATTCATCTTGGATATTATTACACTTACTTAAGTTTACTTAGGAAATGCATTTCATAGTAGTTTGGGTATGAGACACTTGGGTGTTTGTGCCACATTGGGATAGTGTGTGTAGGAGAAATTCCACCTTTTATGGTGTTGATCTTGTTGTTACACTCTACATTCAGTGGGTGATCCACCTCATGTGGACTATTATATTATTTCTCCTACCTACCCACACCTATTTCCTACCTACCCTTGTTTCTTATTGAGCCAAATGTCATATTTGTGTGCTCACATATCCCTAGCCTTGCCTATATAAGCAAGCTCATCTACATTGTATGTAATTTTGGATATTATTGATCATTTTCTATTGATGAGAATATAGTTTATTCTTGTCCTATATTGTGTCTCTATTTTGTACATTTCATTGAGCTCTTGATCTTGGCAAAATCTCACATGGTATCAGAGCCATTGGGGCTTCATTGATTCGTCTTGAAGAGGCATTATTGCGACGTCAAGAGGCAGATCTGAGGAGCAGCATCTTTTAGAGGCGTCCTAGACCAGATCCGACCTCGTCATTGCATTCAGGTGGCCGTTTCCATAAATTTTGACTATAAAGTCGACCTATTCTGGTGAGAAATTTTTTTTCCCCATTTTGGCTATTATCGTACGGATTTCAAAAAAAAAATTTTAAAAATTTAATTTTTCAATTTTTTTTTTTTTCGAAAAATCAAAAAAATAAAAAAACAAAGCAAAAAAAAAAAAAGGGGTTTTTTGTGCTGTTTTTGGGGGGTCCGCAGACCCCCCCTGTACAGTCCGAACCTACGTGTCGCAGGGCTGGACCTGCCGCTGTCAGCGTCGCGTACCTGTACCCACCGCCGCCGCCACTCCGGACTCTCCCGCCACCACCGCTGCTAGCAGCTCAGCTCCCCCACCGGCCACCTCGATTCCCGGCTCGCCGCCGACCCTCTTGGCACCGGGCCCGCCGGTCTCTACTGCCTCCGGCAGGGCCTCCCTCCTCGACGGTCAACTAATCCAGTGAACCTGCGTCCGCCACATGGCAGGCGACCACTGGCCCACGGTCGACTTTCGTACGCCACTGTACACATAGTCATCATCCGTACACATAGTCACCGCACCACGTCATCCGTACGGCCTGCATAGTCATCTGCCACATCAGCCTGTCCGTACAGTATGAACGCCACGCAGAAGGATGACATTTTCATGACGGCCAGATGGGCATCAAATTTAACCATGTAGTTTTCTGACGTCATCATTTTAAAAAAATTTTGCAGGCCCCTCTCATTGAGCTTTTTGATTTTGTAGTTCAACTTCAAATGGCCATAACTTGCTCATTTTTGCTCCTTTTTGGGTGCATTTTTTTTTCAAATGGGCTATAATTTCATGTACTTTCACGTGGTGGAATTATTTTCTGATTTTGATGGACAGATTTTTTAGAATTCTCAGTTTTTGGTGACTATACTTGTCCAATCCCCGTTTCTGCAACTTACAGGTCTCTGTTCGGGCTCATACGAACTCCTTTTTAGGTGCCGTTTTTTTTGAAAGTGTGTTATTTTTTGTCTACTCTCAGAATATGCTATTAGTTTGCAAAAATTGTGGGTAAAAATTGTACTTTTATCATATGGTCTCTTTCCCGGTTTGCCAATGAGGTTCTAGTTTGCATGCAACCTCAAGCCTTCTTTCCTAAGTGACCTTTTGTGACTTCATCATCATCAGAATGACCAACCTGAAGATCTAATCTCAACAGATCGATCTTCTCGAGTGACAGATCGGTTAGCTTAGTCTGTCTTCTCTTGAGCTAATTGAACTTTGGTCATTTATTTCTAATGTTGTTTCCACGTTTTTACAAGTCATCACCTTTTCTAAGGAGATTCACCACTTCCACCAATACAACTCTACCGGTCAGTGTTAGACATCAATAAAAAATCTCAATACATATACCAGTTCTCTAGATTAATCGGTTTTGTCAATGCCAACATTATAACCAAGGCTACTTCATTTTCTCTATGAATTTTTGTTTCAAACTTTGCTTCCTCACAAATGGCCACAAAATTTTCTCTATGCGGCTTCTTCCCTTACAATGGTCTAGACATTATTAAGAATCCTTCCCTTTATGTGATGTTTCAATTTGAGTCCACACATTCAATTTTATTTCTGGCTTGCTTATTTATTTATTCATATAAATCATATGTTGTGCAATCTTTTCATATGATGCACATTTCAATGTATAGCTACTATCCCTGATAATTGCAAGGAAGTTTAATTGTTACGAAGGTTTCCAAATAATTGAGTTAGATGGTGGTGTGGGTTATGTTGACGTATTCATCAACATTAGAGGATGATTAATAGTCAAATCAAAATTTTGTTTTTTTGGGGGGAATTTTTAACATCTTGGCAAGTTGTTTGAGTCATTAAAATTCTTTTTCTTTACATGTTGCTTGCTTTCTTGTAAACTGCCACAACTATACGTACTCACTAAATGTACATTTATTGTGCAATAACTTTGTCACTCGAGCTTATTGATGGTTATTTCTCACTTAGATTCGAGTGGTATGACAGTTGTTGGGGTGTATGTTATATCCTTTGCAATACCATTTTCTGATTTTATGTTGAATGAATGTCATGCAATAGAGGATGATTGGTGGAGTCCTTTGACTCTATTGATGGGGAGGTTGGGATCGGGTAATAGTGGTGCATTTATTCCTTTTGTTGTGCTTCTCAACACCTTCAACATGTTGGTTCTCAAATCAATAAATTGGAAAAGTTCTAAGGTAATGCCAACTCCTATCTTGAAACTCTCCAATTGATGTGGCCAACTGATAGAGTGAACCAATTAGGTTGCTAACTCCCTCACTTCAAGCTTTGCAGGACCTAGGTAGGTGTACCTACTCACCAATTGATCTTCTTGCTTTCTTCTTTTTATAGTAGATTACACACTGTATCTTCTACTTCTAGTGTTTATCTCAAAGTGGCATATGTCTTTGGAATAAACTATTTTATTATTCTGATTATTTTTTCTTCTCCTAGTTCTTCTTTCTCTAACTTGAATACTTCTTATTCCTACTCTTTACCTCTATCTCCCACTTACATGAAACTGAAATTGAAAAGTAAATAATGATTGAATTGAAATTATATATAATAGACTAGTGCCTTATTTATTTTGGGCAATAGAGTCATTCACTTGAAAACCCTATGTATAACTCTAAAAGAACAATTTTAAATCCTCCCTTGGATGGATCTATTAGCTACCCAACCTCCAATTCTATATAACTATATAATATTCTTCATAGTTAGTTGAATTGAATTTAAATTTCCTTTGGAAAGACCAATTAAATAAGACACAACAGGCAAAATGATTCTCAGATATATCTTGATGATCCAACCATGCAACATCACATAATTTGTTCACATAGAGGTTTAGAGAAGCAATTATCAACCATAGATAATAATAACGATAAATGACTTGAAAATGAAAGAATCCACAACACATTTGCAAATAAGATAACTGGCTTTGTATTGCTTGAAAATATGTATTGCTTCTTGTTTGTATTGTAAAATCTCTATATTCCTAATTCTAATTCTTCCCCCCATACCTACATTTTTTAACCACTTATATATGTGGTTGAATGGGCACCATACCCCTTTTGGGATGAAAAGTCACAATTTTACATTAAAATAAACAAAACCCTTTGAAATTAATGTGTAAACTAGTTAGTCAATAACCTTGCTTTAAGCTATCTTTCGGGTTTTCTTTTGGTCCATAGCCTTAAACTTTAGTTACGAATCTGAAAAGTTTGTGTGGTGGTAGAAAACATCCACTTCTAAAATGGGTCTTCATCAGATTTGATATTTGCATACATTTTCATTCCTAGTTGACATCTTCTTTTATGTAGGTCCAAATAATAGGCTTTTTAGCTTTCTTACGGTCTTTTGTATGGTCTATAGCCAAAAACACATTGCACAGATCTAATATTTTTATTGGAGCTTGGAAACTTGATTTTCTAAAATGGGTATTTATTATATTTTCATGTTTCATTCATTTTAGTTCTCTGTTCATATCATCTTTTCTACAGATCAAAAACACTAGTCTTTCATGGGGTCCATTGGAATTGATTTACTCATATCCTTCCTTACTCTAGGTGCTCAAGTCATTTATCATCCATTTGTGCCATTTCCATGAAGTGAACACCATTTTTAATAGTAGAGTGCTTGAAATTATTTGGAGATTTCAAGCCCCAACACAAGATCTAAAGAAAATGGAACCATTGGCCATGGTAGGTGAGGTGGTCTTCGAATCTCGGAACAACAATGATCCTCTATTAATTAATTCAATTAGTTTTGAACTAGTTTTTTGTTTTTTGTTTTATTTTTTATTTCAATATATGTTTGTAACTACATTTTTTTTCACACCTCTTGTGCATACCACTAATGTCATAAAACCCATTCCAAAACCACTTCAAATTATTATCTTTTTTCCATCATGCATCCTCCTCTAAATTTGATGAGCTTTGCAACAAATATATCTCTATGATATATACATTTATGAGTTTAAACTCATTGTCCATAATTTTCCCCTCTTCCCTATATGGTTCCACTTTTTCCACCATTAAAAAATTCACGCGTTTTAAAATTTTCATACCCACTTCAAAAGGCATGAAAATAAAGAGCGTGTATGTGCTTATATATAAGTTAATGCTTTTATGACATATAAAGTAGGCACATCATTCATGTCAACATTGCAGGATAGTTAATGCTTCAAAATAAAATTTTGACTACTTATAATCTTTGTAAAAGGGGTTGCTACCGTAATAATAGATGCTATCTTTGTTTGATGGATGCTAAATCTATCTCTAGCTTGTTTTGGCATTGTATTTTTGTTCATGAGATATGGGGTCTTTTTCTTCAGACTTGGACTATGATGTGGATCTTTCCTTCTTCTCCAGTGGAGTTTCATTTTCAATGGAAAGATCCAACTTCTAATAAAGTTTTTTAGACTTTGTGGTCTTTGTCTTTCCCTCATCTGGTATGGGAATTATGGAAAGAGTATAACAACAGAGTCTTTAGGAGCTTTGAGTCATCTCCAGAGGTCATCTTTGATAAAATTTGTAGGTCTATCATAGAAAACATTCATATTGCTCCTGCTAATCATTTGAAGAAGGATAATTCATTGTTTTATTCCTATGATTCTCAAGTTACCGTCATTTAGAATATTAAATAGGATGTACCTATTAGTCCCAGATTGGTTAATTGTCCGAGAGACAATGCTTATTGGATCCTTCCTCCCATTGGATGGGTGAAAGTTAATTTTGATGGTGCGAACAAAGGAAATTTAGGGTTGATTGGGTGTGGGTGAGTGATATGAGATGATAGTGGAATGCTTATTTTAGTAGTGGAAATCCCCTTGGGATCTTAGATTAGACATCTTGTTGAAGTTGTGTAGGCCCACCATGGATTGAAGTTGGCTAAAAGCATGAAGGCTTCACTAGCTAGGCAATATTATATCACATTTATTCATATTGGGGGTTTAATATCCCAAAAATTAAAAACAATATATTGCCTATCTAGTGAAAAAAGGGGGGTTTTTAATTTGGCTATGAAAAAATACAATATCTTATGAAAATAGGGGTTTTTTTAATCTGAGCTATTTATTGGGAGGGGATGACAAAACAAGAGTTTAGGGAAATATTTTTTGAAAATAGGGGGATTCTTTAGTATGCCATGAACTCATGTGATAACCCAAGTTCACTAAGTGAAGCCCTCGTGGCTAAAAGTATCAAAGCCAAGTTAGCATGGCTTGAAGGGGACTAGAAATATTATTCAATGACTAAAAGGTCAACAAAAACCTTCGTGGACTATGAAAACTCGGGATTGAGAAATAGTTGGAAATTATAAGGTCCTTTCAAAAAATTGAAATCTCACATGCCTACCATGAAGTGAATGGTTTAGCTGACCACTTTGCCAATATGGGAGTTAGAAGAAATTATGAAAAGTATTGAAGCTTTAGGGATAGCATTTTGGCTGATGTAAGGCCTTGATGTCATATGACCTATCCCAAGATATATAGGCCAACTCTTTTTAATGATTCTTGATGTCAATTTTTTATTTGATGACTCTAGATTTTAATAATCAATATTGTGATTCATTGATCCTCCCCAAGCTTTCACATACTTTCTGGGTGGCTTATAGACTCTTTTGGGGTTTCTTCTAGCTAAAAATTTCCACCATTTCAGTGATCATGGGAGGCAAGAAGAGAAGAGTGGAACCTTTGGACTGTGAAGAGGTGAAAAAGAACAAAACTATCTAGTGAATTTTGGATCACAGGGGCCTTACCCCTTTCATTGATAGGTTGCATGTGGCTGATGTAGGTGTTACCAAAAATATTGATAAGGGTTTGAAGGACGAGAAGATTAATTTAGGTGGCAGAATCATTGAAATTGATGGAAAACTAATCGCAGAGGTTACCAAATTGTCTATGGAAGGGGCAACTTTTACAAAGACATGAAAATGTTTGATGTTGCAGTTAATAAATTCCCCAGGGACGAGAAGGAAATGGAGAAACTAGCCAAAGTGGATAAGAGAAACTATGACATGGGTAAAATCAAAACTATTTGACGCTCTTTTATTTTTGTTGGACCATGAAGTATATTACCCTAGATGGTAGATAAACTAGGGCTCATGGGCACAATTTTGTCCTGTTAAATCACTTTAGGCACAAGGTGAAGATATCTTTTCCTTTTTTTTCTTTCTTGCATCAATGCTAGTATCAAAGACAATAGGAAGATTAAGAATAACCTTGTTCTTCATGGGGGTTTGTTGTTTCTAATTTATGAGCATGTTAAGACTCTACCTTCATTGTCCACTAGATTTCCTATCTCTCCCTCTCATTTTGATGATGATCAGTCTGTTAGCCATCCCTTTGATGAGGATGACTGTTATACTAAGATGGATGATACTAATTTTGAGTTAGACTCCTCCCTTGTGCAAGGATAAGAGGAAAAAAGATGTAGTGTGTCCCTTGTTTCTATTACTAATTTGGACTCTTTTCCCTCCCACCATTCCATTCTAGATAAATTAGAACCTATGTCAAAGAGGAATGATAGACCTCCCTTCTCTAATGATCTCAATGTTAACTCCCCTTTCCTTAGTGTGGATAGAGAAAACCCTAATGATCTTTTGGCCATTGCTTGAGACTCTCCCATGGACAATTTCAAAATGTTTAAGTGGGTCTTCCATGAAATTAAGGAAATCAATGTGAATGTTCAGGCTCTGAACAATAAACAAGATAACCAAGGTACAAAATAATGGAGTGTTGATCAGAGGAGAGCCATTGTCAATTTGATGCATAAAACTGTGAGCACAATGAGTGATCTCAAGAAATATTATGATAGAAGAATTACTAATTTTGAGAAGAAAATAAAAAAAGAGTATGATGGTAGACTCAAACAAGTGGAAATTAAATTTCAAAAAGTTAATGAAAACCTCATATCTTTGGTGGCATACAATGACAAAATTGTCAAAAACTCTGTTGAAAGTATCAATACTATGGTTGGAAGGATGGAAAGCTTACATCAAGAAGGGGCCACAATTGATGTTGAAACTTTTGAGAAGAAGTAGGATGACACTTCTAGGCCTTCCAAGAGAACTAGGGCCAATCTGAAGAAGAGATCCCCCAATCAATAAATACAAGAATTGAAGAAGATTGCCCCCAACATGACATAGTTGGAAGCTGAGGTGGCCAAGGTTCTCAAAATTTTGAACTAGCATTTCTTTTTTGTCGTCTTCTTTGTGGTATCTGATTTTTTGCTGGTCTTTTGTTGTATTTTGGTTGCTCTTACTTCAAATGTTTATATTTGTTAAAAAAATTTCATAATGTAATCTATAAAAGGGTTTCAGGTCCCTTCAAAACCCATTTGTTCCTTAGTCAAAATCATTACAAGATAGTTATATTAAGACTTAGTATAGGGGATATGATAGTATATAACATACAATTTTCTTTTTATATAACATATACTAAGACTTAGAATAGTATTAATATATAACTTCAAACACCATTATAATATAAATATGTAATAATTTCTCAAACTTGTATATATAATTTTGAACCCCATTAAAATAAAAACATATCAATTAAAGATTTTTTATATAATAGATAATAATTATATATGTCTTTGTATAGTATGCAACATTAAGGGTTATATATAAATTAAAACAACATTACAACATGAATATTTAGAACCATTTTGCAAACAAAATAGCTGTTGGAGTTATCTTTTATGAGCTAATAATTATTTATTTAATTATTAGTCTATTATACTCTATGCTTAAGCTAAACTTAGGAATCTTATAAGTCTTTAGGGTTTTTCTCCTTTAGGGTTTTGAGTATCCTCTTATAAGGATTCTCTCTTTGTATTTTCATAACAACTGTAATTATTGAATTGCATTCTTGTTTTACAATCAATATGACTCCTCTTTTCTGGATCTCTGAATTCTGGCCTCCATAGCTTTTTTGCTTCTCTCCTTCTGTGACATGTTTGCATGCAGGTGATCTTTGGGAGCTGTAGAGTTGATTTTTTCTCAACTCCAATATGATATCAGAGCTCCAAATCTGCATGCCCCTATTCTTTTCATGAGAGTTTTTGGGCCTTGTTTTTCAAATCTGAGTATTTGGGGGGATTGTGTAGTTGTGTTTTTCCATTTCTAAGGGTAGCTGATTTTTTGGTACATTTTGGTTCCAAAAGGAACTCAGAGTTGGATTCAGAAGGTTGATTCCATGAATTTTGATCTATAATTTGCCTATTTTCGGTGACAGGGGCATCTAGGGCATGATTTTTTATTGGAATGTTTTTTGAGGCATGGAAATCCATACGACTGTACCTGCAAATGCATCTGAAAATTTTCGTCTAATTTTTTTTTCTTTTGTTTTTACCCTCTTTATGCCCTATAAGAGGGATTTTATTCCTTTGCCCGCAATTTGGTCATACGGAGGTGCTTTTTCAAAAACCTTATATTGTCAGAAAGCTCTTTCTGAGCTCTATCCAGATTTAGAGGTTTGAATTTTTTATTTTTCTTTTTTGATGATTTTTTTTTATGTAAAAGCCTGAGGTTCCTTTTTGTACTCCAAGAGACATCACTTGAGCATCCAAACTCCATTTTTTGAAACTTTATATTGTTGGAAAGCTTGTTATGTGTACTTTCTAATCATATGAGGGTTCTTTCTAGATTCTGCTCGAGGTATATTTTATTCATTTTTTTGCTTTTCAGCACTCTGTTGAATATCTTGGATGTTTCAGGTCTTGAGATCTCTTTCTTTGAGTAGGATGTCTCGTCTTTGGCTTTTTGTTTCCAGTCTTCTATCTCTTTTGATCATTGTAGTATTTTATTTATGCAAACACACTAAGATAAAGTGCCACCATGCATTATATACTTGGGATCTTGCACATCTTGTGCCTTATTGTACATGCACTACTTATAAAGTGCCATGGAGGGGTTGACGTTTGCCTTTTATTTGCCATCTACCTTTGTCAAGTGAGTGTTTCTTCCATGACATTGGCCTCATGATATGTGTCAAGTGAGTTTTCCTTCCACAATACTATGTAGTTTCTCTGCACCTTCAATGTTCTTGGTTCTTTGTCATGTAGTTCTTGTTGGCCATTCTTTTTAGTGTACCTATCCCTCTCCCTTTTCAGCATTATGGGGAGGTTTGTCCTGTTGTTCTAATGCTTCCTTGGTTCGATTGATCAACTCTTCAGGCTTTGGTGTTCCATTCCATTTGTATCTTCAAGTTCAGTTATTTGCTTTTTGTTTGCCATCTGATTCGAGTAGTGTCATTTGAGGGCACTCATGCAGATTATAGACTTCTCTACCTGGTCATGTTTTATTTCAGTGGAGGTTCTTCAGATCATTAGTTACTCTTCGATAGTGTTTGCATTTATCTCTTGCTTTAGTGGTGTTCTTCATTCTCTTCTTTTTGTTCCTATCTTCTAGAACACTCTTGTTTGGAGGCTTCTTAGTCCTTCACTTGAGCTTTCATCTCTTCTTGGAGAGGAGTTTTGTTCCCATGGGGTTTTCTCTTTTTTCTCCACTTTACAGAGATTTTATTGTACTTGGGTACCTCATCAGGCCTAGTTGTCGGGACCCATTGTTGCTTTCATGCATTTTTACATGCATTTTTAGTCCTTAGTTGTTTTTTAGCTACTCCCTAATTTCATCTTAAGGGGGGTGTTGGAGTTATCTTTTATTAGCTAATAATTATTTATTTAATTATTAGTCTATTATACTCTATGCTTAAGCTAAACTTAGGAATCTTATAATTCTTTAGGGTTTTTCTCCTTTAGGGTTTCGAGTATCCTCTTATAAGGATTCTCTCTTTGTAGTTTCATAACAATTGTAATTATTGAATTCCATTCTTGTTGTACAATCAATATGACTCCTCTTTTCTGGATCTCTGAATTCTGGTCTCCATATTTTTTTATCTTCTCTCCTTCTGTGATAGGTTTGCATGCAGGTGATCTTTGGAAGCTGTAGAGTTGATTTTTCCTCAACTCCAATAGTAACTAATATATATATTTTCACAAAAAACCACGATTGTGTGGGCTATGTTGAGGTGGATGTTCACATTAGGAAAACCACAAAGATAAACATATTAGTATTCTAAACAACATTTCAATTTATCACATAACATAATAGTCTTCTATAAAAAAACTTATTTATTTTTGTATAGAAAAATCACCTTCAAAACAATGAGAGAAGAAAAATAGGCATGCAATTATCAAGTTTTGTTGATGTGAGAATTATAGATGACTCCCAAAAATTTGTCCACCCCTTGCAATCTAGCATTGTTATGATTCAAACCAATGTGGAAAATATAATCACATAACATCTCAATTCATCACATAACATAATAGTAAACTCTATAAGAAAACTTAGTTCTTTCTATGCAAGTGGATCACCTTCAAAACAATGACAAACAAAATAGGCATACAATCTATCAGGATTTGTTAATATGAGAATTATAGATGAGTCCAAAAAATTTGATCACCCCTTATAGTCTAACATTGTTATCACTCAAACCGACATGGTAAATATAATCTAGATGAGGACATGGGATTTTTTGATGAATTGTTGCTTGGTGAACCTTGCTTAGCCAACTAGCCATCCATGGTTGTTATCTTGGAAGTTGTAGAACTGCTACGTGAATGGTCATGGCTAAAACTTATGTTAGGAAATGGTGGAGAATATTGAGTGCAATGGATACCTACAAAGTCCTTGAATATTACATGTTGCTATGGGAAGGGATTTATAGCATTACTCAAGCACTTTTGTCTCTCTAACTCTTTTCTAGAAACTTTTCTAATTCTTTCTCTCATTTATCTTGTTCCCATTAAATTTTTAATTGCTCCTTTTTGTATTCTTTCTCTCTCCTTTTTTAATATCTTTGTAGCTCATTAATTTTCATTGAAGCTCTTATTCCATTCTCATCTACTCCTTCATGTTTCTTGTCATAATTCATTCAATATTCCCTAGTTTAATATGTTCTCTCTTTCTTAATTTTAAGATTTTGAATTTTATTCCTTATATTATTTTTCTCCATTAATTTAGCTTCATGTATTAATCTATGGTTAAGATCTAAGATTTTTTGCTTAGTTGAATCCCACAACCAACTTGCTAGTTTGATTTACCCTTCACTATATGAACATGTAGTTTTGAGAATTAGCTATATTGGAATTCATTTGGCCTCCGAATGGCTTGTTGGATTATTGTTCCTTTATAACTTTCACAATAAATTTTTCATGCACATCTTGATCTCCTCCCAAATCAATAACTTCACATTCTAAACAATCATCATTAAAATGCACTAAAGTAGACTGGGCCAAAGTGTTTGATGGAGATGGAATTGAAATAATTTGGTCTTCATCCTAATTCAATTCAATACCAAGATTTATAGCTCCCTCCAACAATGAGCATAGTTAGTCTAACGCAAGGCATGGAGTTAGTGTCTCTTTCGCATTAATATGTTGGTTCGATAAAATAGGTGTTTCTATTAGAACATATATTTCCTTTATCACTAACTCAACTATTTAGTTTATGGGGTTTTCTTGTGTCCCTTGCACCTCTAAATGGGGCACATTAATATTGGGTAGAATTGGAATATTTGATTCAACTAAAACTTCCTCGAGGGAAAAAAATTCAAATGTAGGCCTCATATAAATTTAATATTATCAATAGTCAATTATTTTTGAATTGTGAGGTTGCCAAGTGTTTCCAAATATATGCTTTAAATCTCTAAATTGGGCTAGTTATCTATCGATTTCTCTTTCACTCTTAATTTATGTATTGAAAGATGAAAAGATGCTAACATCTACCAGGTACAACTTGTGATATGTGTGGGTTGGTAGGGTTAGTAGGTTAATACCATGTAACCTTGATTAATTTTTTTTGAGATGGTAGCATGGTTGTCATGCCCATGAAATATCAATAGGTCTCTCTTAGTGGGTGAGACACCCATAGATATAGAGAACATAAACTAGTGTAGCCAATTGAAGAAGTACTATTTATCATCCATGCATGGGGTTAAGTATCCATGTAAGCACCTAGTTTACAATTGGCAATATAATTTTTAGTTGTTTTTCTCTTAAATGAGTAAACACTAGGAATTTTCTATCCACTAGCATTCACACAACATAAAATTATTATCCACTTCTAGCTCATTAGTATAAGGTGTGAAATACTTATGCCATCCTTTTTAGTGAGTACCCACATTGCATCATTAGTACCACCTTGCACATTGATCTTATCACAATTCCAAATGTTGCAAAGACTATACGAATTAGCTGCATATGCCCTTGACAATATGTCATACAACATTGCAACCATTTTACCTACCTCAAATTGAGTGTTTTATCTCTATCAAGTCCTTTTGTAATCCTCAAAGTAAGATTAAAATGTGTTTTTGAAAATTGTGCATCGAGACTTACATCGTAGTTCATCCTTAATGAATTTGACCTTGTTTGACATATTTACACCACTTTAGACTTTAATTTATTATTTCAAGTCTATGGTCAATTGTAGCCATCTCCTTGCACGATTAAACAAACTTTACCTTTTCTTCTTCATTCAATGTAGTTGGTCACTTTAGATGACATTAAGGATGTTATCATATCTATGGTGGATGATAAGGGTCCTAACTATGATGGGTTTCTATGTGAATTTTATCAAGCCTTTTGGCCCTGTGTGAGCGTTGATCATCACAAGGTTTATATTAAAGCTTTTCATAGCCAGTCTTTAGAACATATTATCAATAAAGGAAACATCAAATTTACTCCCAAACCTAGTGATATGAAGGGTTTTTGCAACTAGCAGCCTATCACCCTATTCAATGTTTCGTATAAGATTATTGCTAAAGCTTTGGTTTTGAAAATCCACCACTTTCTCCTGCTCATTGTTTGTCTTGAACAAACTAGGTTCGTCAAATCCAGATTTATCATGGATAACATCATTGTAGTCTAGGAAGGAGTGAAATGGGCTTGATGTTATACATAGCTTGTTCATAGTCTCAAGGTTGACTTTGCTAGAGCTTATGATCGCACCGAGTGGCCGTTTATTCTTGTAATGGTTGGAGCTCTTGGGTTTTGAACATGATTTATTCAATCTATTGCTATGTTGTTTGGGGATTCTTATGATTGCATCACCATTAACAATTGACAATATTCTACCTTTGGGCTCTTTTGATCCATTCATCAAGGGTTTCCTCTTGCACCCTTATTGTATGTTCTTGCAACAAAAGGGTTTGGGCATTTTATTGTAGATACCATTTCTAAAGGGATTGTTCAAGGCATTGCCTTGCCTGAGTTTTAGTACCAACTAGTCAATGGTCATTTTTTTGATGGCTCTTTTCTCATGTTCCTTGAAGAAAATAAAAATGTTGAAGAAGCTCTTAAGTGTTTGGATACCTTTCTTTCTAAGCCTCTTTGGCTTTGTGATTTTATGTGGAAGTGGATTGCGTGTGGAAAATTTTTCAGATTCTTGGGCACAACTAATTATTTTCAAGCTTCTTCTATTGATCTTTGGAATGTCATTCTAGATAGAATATAGAAGAAACTCTCATATTGGATTACCAAGCCTCTTTCTTTAGTTGGTAAATTCTACATCTGCTCTAAAAGTTTAGTAGCCACACATGTGTATTACTCTTCTTTTGGATACCTTTGAATGCCCCTTATCTTTATTTGGAGAAGCTTCTTTGTAACTTCCTTTGAGCTTGGTATGCAAGGTTGGATAAATATCTTTTGAAGCTTGATTTTACTAAGGGTAATGATGACAATAACTTATATTATAAGGTCACTGATGATTGTATACTGATTATTGAAGTGTTTGTTGATGACATCATTTTTGGAGGTGAAGATAAGTTGTGCATGGAATTTTCTAAGAATATGGACAAAGAATTTGAGATGTCTATGATTGGGGAAATGAAATATTTCCTTGGTTTGTAGATTACGCAGACTGACAAAGGTATTTTCATCTATCAAGCTATGTATGCTAGGGAATCATTGAACAAATTTGGTATGGGAGATTCTAAACCGGTAAGTACGCCTATGGTTACAAGTGAGAAACTGAGAAGAAAAGATGTTTCTGCACTAGTAAATCCTACAAGATACAAATCTATGATTGGAGGTCTGCTTTATTTGACTCAAACTAGGCCTGACATAATGAATGTTGTTTGTATTGCATCTATATTTCAAAGTGATCCTAGAGAAAATAATGAGAGTGCAGTAAATTTTTTTTTTAGATACTTACAAGGTACACCAGAATATGGTTTGTGGTACCCTAAGGATGATGACTTTACTTTATGTGCATATACAAATGTTGATTGGGTTGGAGATGTTGATGACCAGAAAAGTACTTCTGGTGTAGCTTTCTTTCTTGGAAAGAAGTTGGTTTCATGGATCAACAAGAAATAGTCATGTACTTCTTTATCTACTGCTGAAGCTAAGTATGTTGCTTCTTGCTACTAACTGTACACAAGCTTTATGGATGAAGCAAATGTTGAACAATATAAAGGTGGATTATAATGGACCACTAGTTATTCACTGTGATAACTCTGTTGCTATTGACATATCAAATAATTTGGTATTTCATTCTAAGAAAAAGAACATATCTATTAAGTATAACTTTTTGAAGGAAAAGGTGGAAGCAAATGAAGTCAGATTGGTTGATGTGAACACTAAAGAATATATTGCATATATTTTCACTAAATCTTTGCCTAAAGAATCATTTGAGTACCTGAGAGACAGATTGGAAGTTTCTGCCCCTCTGATAGAGACTTGATTGATGCGGTTTGGCATCAGTCTGGTTTGCATTATCATAAATATTTTTCATTCCAGCACTGATGTGGGGATGCTACTGCTCAAGGGGAGTAGTCAACTTTGTGTTTCAGTGGTTTATGTTTTTGCTTTGATATTTTTGTCAGATTTCTGGCATTGATGTTAAAGGGGGAGAGATATTGATGTGAAAAAGAAAAAGAAAACTTGAGGAGTTGTATACATTAGAGGGAGAGATATACATAATTAAGAGCTTTATAGAGATATTATTCACAAGGAGAGTTTGGTATTTGTTTAAGAACTTCATTTCTATATCTTTGATGGGAGATTATTTGTTGTCTTCCACTGGGGGAGTCTTGTTTGGCATTTCTTAGTACTTAGATGTTTTTCACATCTAGTGTTGTAATCAATACTAAAGGGGGAGATTCATGGCCATTTGGAGGAATTGATTATATGTTGCATTGATGTTTTGTCATTGATGTCAATACTAGCTGCTTGGATACTTTACCGACACCCTTTTGGTCACGATAGGTTGAGTAGTTTTTGGTTGGTTTAGATCCGACATGATCTAGTAGGCTCCAGTATAATTTGGTTATGGAATTGGCTTATTCATGATAATCATGTTCATATTAAGTCAGTTGGTTTTGGTCTGGTGATTAGATGCGATCTTGTTTGCTTGGAAGCTTGGCTTGCAGTTCCGGCAAGGGTTTCACCGACAGAGCTTTTGATGAAGATCTTTGATGATATGCATAAGTGGTGCTAGTGCAACTTCTGGTGGAGTTTCAGGATGTTGCTGGTGATCATGTTCGAGACTTGGCAGATGGAGATGATTGCTTTAGCGTATGGACCTATATTGGGTCCTGATTGATCTAGGTTATGGATCAACTTTAATGAAACATGTGGACTACACCTCTCGATGTGTTTTTGGGATGTCTTATGTGTTGGATATTATTTGTTTGGTCTAAGGCCAACATGTTTTGTAATTACATATTTGGTTTATTGTCTGGTAGCCAACTTGATTGTTTATGGTCGAGGGTTTGTATATATAGATGTAAGATCTCATTGTATATCATATATGTGGGAATGGGATATGAATATGTGATGTGTGGATACTGTAATATCATTCAAGAACCAGATTTGGTCGATCATTAGAGATCAAATTGGGTTTATGTAAGAGGATTTATTCCTCTGGTATTGAGCTTAACCAAAACTATACTCAAGCATAGGAGATTCTATCTTTGCAGTTCAAACACTTCTTCGGATTGTCATCTGGATTTCTATGTAATCAGTGAGACTCCTTTTGTGATGAGCAGTGTGCTCTAGGTTGTTGGCCTTCCTACAAGTGTAGGCCCCTCAATTGTAATTCACATACTTACTGGAGAAGTATTATCTGACTGTGGGTAGGCTTCCCACTATTGTTTTTTCCTTTACTGGGTTTTCCATGTATAAATCTTGGTGTCATGTGGATGGTATTTATTATGTGATTATTGTTTATGCTTAATTGGTTTAACTGCTATTTTGTTATTTGGTTTAAGCAATCCAGTATTAATTTTTGGGTTTTGGTATTAAAATTTTAATTGCTTAATGTTTTGGTAATCTATGACAACTGATTCACTCCCCCCTCTCAGTTGTCTTCCAGTTATTTGAACTATCTAACAACTTCTATTTTGCTTTAATGTAAAGTTACTATTTATAATAATGTTATGTTGTCGATCAAGGTCCAAGAAAATAAAGTGGCTCACCTTCATGAGCTAATTGATCACTAGGGTAATGCCTTATGCACTGTGGCCAGAGTTCCTCCCAATGCATCCACTTCTTGTGGTCATTCACCTTGATGTGGTCAACGATGAAGAAGTTTTTCTACTTGTCACTCTAGTTATCCTAGATCCTAGGCCTCTCATTGCCACTTTGATGGTAGGGATCATTCATTTTAGCGATGCTCTACTTCTCCACCTCATAGAAGCTTTGCTTCAACTTGGCCTTTAGTGGTAAAGGGTCAGTTTCTAGAGGCGATAATGGTTGTCCTGTGGCTAGTGTTGGTGGTGGCTGGCTTGATAATTCTAAGTGGCTCCCTCGACTGGATCTGGCCATTTTGCCTAAAAGGATTAAAGATAAAGAGGAGGGAGAGGCAAATATCAATGAGGGGTGGTCCTTTCCTAACATCACTTTGGATCTCACTAATGTATGGGGTAAGTCAAATGACTAAGAGCCCCCTCCACTTTCTATTGGGTGTGCTTTGACTGCTTAAATTTGTTGTTGCTTTATGGACCAGGCACTTTGTTAGTTTGTTTGTATTTCATGCTTTTTGGGTTATGCTCTTATAGACTTTGATTTTTCAGGTTCTACTCATGTGACTCTAAGGGGTGACCTTATGTCCATCTACCCTTTTTTGTTTATATGTGTATTATATTTTTATATTAATAGATTTTGATGGACGTATTCATAAAAAAAAAGAGTCCACAATGTTTTTTAATGTAGTTTCTCCCTTTGCAGTCATTTTTTAACTAGAAATTCAAATTTATTTCTCACTTGGTCTCTTTAATAGAAATGAATCATCTATTTGTTGGGTTTAGTAGGAAGATTTTTAATCTCTATAACATTTAATATCTTAATTACATATGTTAGTAATTATAGTGCATGTAAAATCTATTAAAGGTTGTATGTAGGCAAGGTAGGAAATTCTAACCCATCTCCACAATATTTGAAATTTGTTATATGTAAAATCTATTGGAGGTTGTACGTAGGCAAGGCTGGAAAGTCCAACCTATCTTCGCAATATTTAAAATCTATTATATTTATAATCTTAATTACCTTTGTAATAACAGCCTTTGCCCCTTAATAGATTTTATCATGCTTAAGGAGCATGTAAATTCCATTGGACATTGTATGTAGGTAGGATAGAAAATTCACTTATAATTTGTTTTGAACTTCATTTCACATGAAGTAGGGAAATCACATATTATTTTCATATGTAATTTTTTATAGAATTTTCATTCTAAAAATGACATTGTATGTTTAAAGTGATTAAATAACTTTTAAAAATATTTTGAATCAAATAATAGTTATTATGTATATTCAATTGTATGTTATTTACAAAATAGTTTTATAATAAAAATAGAACAAAATTTATTCATGGATAAAATTTGTATGTTATTTTGAGTCAAGGGTTGTGAGAATATTATCAACATAATTATAGTAGAATCGTACGCACTTGAATTTAAGTGCTTACATGCTTTCCGTGTTTTTTTGTCGTGAAATGCTATTTTCGACAGAGTATCTTGGGTAGCAAGAACTTTTGTTTTTCTCTGCACGACTTCAATTTGTTTCAGAGGTCACATGGCATGTGCTGGGGAAAATGCTGAAACAATCAACATCACCCATGTGAGACATATTCGTGCAAATTGCGTGAATTGTAAGCAAGGACATTTCATTTTCTCTATGAGTTTTCGTTTCAAACTTTACTTCCTCACAAATATCCACAAAATTTTCTCTCTATGGTTTCTTCCCTTTCAATGGTTCCAAGATGAATAGGAATTATTAAGCATCCTCTCCCAAAAGATCTGCATTTTTATCTTCATCGTTACATTTTAATTTGAGTCCACACATTCAATTTTATTGTTAGTTTGCATAGGTGTAGTTGTGCACCCTAACTTCACACTTCTTAAAACTTTGTTTGGAAATTTCAAATCACTCCTAATTTTTTACAGCAACTTACTTGGCAAGTCCCTTTCTTATGCTAAGGTTTTAGGGTCGCATCATCAAATATAATGCCACATCAACATGCTTTTTTCCAAGGTGTCCAAAATATCCCCCCAAAAGGTGAGACCAATAGTCATGCAAAAGGAGCCCCAATACTTGTGCAGTTGATTTGGCATCACATGATTGGTTGCCTTTTATGACCAATAGTGCATTTCATTCAGTTATTAGTAGTCATCATCAACATTAACAACTTTATAGTCACAATTATTGGTACAATCTTGTCAAAAAAACTGAACATTAAATCAACAAGTATGTGTATCAAATCAACAAGCATGGGTAATTGTTGAACATAGAGTACCACTGAGAGCGGGGTGAATCAGTGGGTCCTAAACTTTTAACTTTCAAGGCAACTTCAGAATACTGGTTTCTATCTTAAGCACTAAACAATTAGACCAACAAAGCAATAAGGAAAACCAAAACAGATCAATCACACAAATGCAACCCACAACACCAGATATATGAGAAAAACCCAATATGGGAAAAACCTCGATGAGAAATATTGTTGGAGTCTACTACTCCAATCTAGCCTCACAGGTAAAACACTGAATTACAAAGATTTAGGGCACCAACCCAAGGAGCATCAACCATTGCACCAAGCTCCAACTTGGTGATGTATATATTGAAATACAATTTAGATACAATTAAAGCTTCTTATTGCAAATGAATTCTGCAACTCCTGATTAAATACCTTACTATTGGTTGACAGTCTTTTCTCCTCCACTGGATCTCACACTACCGGTTGTGAGATAACACTCTCTGATTCTTGGCCTCTATTATCACTCTCTTTCTTTCAAAGTCTTGCCAAACACTGTGTCACACTTGGATGTTGTCTTGCTCTACCACACCTCACCAATTAGCTTAATTGTTGGACTAGAGTTCTACTGGTACTCAATCACTGCCGGTAAAACCCTCTCACCGATTTGCCTACTCACTTACTCTGCAAATTTCTTAGAATAAATTGTAAGGCCAAAAATAATTCTTTCTTGCACTTAAGCTCTTCTTCTCTCTTTTTCTTCTCTTCAGCATCACCTTAATCTGTCTCGAGCTCATATATTTATAATCATGATTTCCCACCAAGAATGCATTCAAACACTGAGCAGTTAGGGTTTCCTTTACTCGACAAAATCTTCATGAGATCTGATCTAGTCAGTCTTGGATCAACCACCTGTACTCTAGGAATGCATCTGTACACATTTTCCATTATTTGATGCATACTTACTAAAGATAGCAATCATGTACAAGGTTTCCTACCTTGAAATCTATTGACTCATAAAATGCTCAACTGTTTCTTTTTCTAGGTCTTCTTAGAATATGATTTCCTTTGTATTGATTCAGGCACCAATGACTTCCCTGATCTTCCTCTGTCATTATTTCTTCCTTGAGCCGCATCAGTCTGTTACAATCCCGTGATTTGTGGCTTTTTTATTAATGTCAACTAGCTATTTCACCAACCATGTCGATGGAGGATTCATCGACGTCTGCATGTTTGCAACCTCAGCTCCACATGGCATCACAACAGTCAATCACTTAGCTCACTGATACACAACTGGTTCATTCTTGAATATTCAACAAACTCATACCGATACATGCCTTTATCGCTGATACCTTCTCCTTCTGCTAACTGATAGTGCATACTAAACTGGTAGCACATCTTCACCTCCGATGGTATGTGATAACTTTAACATTCTGCCTCTTCATAAAAAATAGGCAGCCAACCTCTAGACCTATTTAATGCTCTACCGGTTGTTACTCAACATGTTAACACACACATAGCCTTCATCCTGATTTATGCCTTGCCGGTAAGCCTTCATTTTGTCTTCTCACTCTCATGTGAATTCCCATCATACTGTTTGCTCCTTCTTTCTTACCGGTGACCTTTCCAAACTAGTTGACATCAATGACAACTTAATGCCAAAATGCCAACAATTAAATCAACTTCTAACACAATAATTAAAAAATATTAAACTATTGGGCCATCTCCCCTATTTATTTATTCATATTAATCATATGTTGTATAATATTTTATACGATGTACGTTTCAATGTATAGTTATTATCTTCACTAATTGCAAGGAAGTCTCATTGGTAAAGAAGGTTTCCAAATAATTGAGTTAGATGGCAGTATGGGTTATGCTGAGGTGAATAACTACATTAGAGGATGATTATAGAGTCAAATTCAAGTTTTTTCTGTAACATTCATGAATCTCTCTTCACATCTTTTTTTCAAGATTTTTTCACACCTTGATGAGGGTTTTGAGGACTACCTGCTCATGAATTTTATTTTTTTTATATGTTTCTTTCTTGGTTGTAAATTGCCATGTCTATACCTACTCACTAAATGCACATTTATTGCACAATAACTTTGTCACTTGAGTTTTTAAATGGCTATTTCTCACATAGGTTTGAGTTGTATGGTAGATGTTGCGGTGTATGTTTTTTCTTTTGCAATATATGTTGAATGGATGTCATGCAAAAGAGAACAAATGGTGCAGAACTTTAACTGTACCAATGGGGAGGTTGGGATTCAGTGATAGTGGTGCATTTATTCCTTTTGTTGTGTTGTTCAACACATTGAACATTTGAGGAAAATAGAACCATTGGCCATGGTAGGTGAGGTTGTCTTTGAATCTCACAATGATAATGATCCTCTATTCATTAATTAATTTAATTAGTTTTGATCTAGTTTTTTGTTTTATTTTTTATTTTTCATTGCAATATATGTTTGTAATTGCAATTTTTTCATTCCTCTTATACATGCCATTAAGTTCATAAAACCCATTCCAAAACCACTTCAATGATGAACTTTTCTCTATCATGCATCCTCCTCTAAAAGCCATAAGCTTTGCAATAAATATATATCTCTATAATATATGTACTCTCTCTCTCTCTCTCTCTCTCTCTCTCTCTCTCTCTCTCTCTCTCTCTCTCTCTCTCTCTCTCTCTCTCTCTCTCTCTCTCTAAATATATATAAAATTAAAAGGTTCATTTATAAGAAATCTTGTTAGGGGTTTTATGAGTTTAAACTCATTGTTGAAAGCCACTTAAACATAGCCCACACTACCACTTTCCCCTCCTCCCTCTTCCCTATATAGTTCCACTTTCTCCACCATTAAAAAAATTCATACTCACTTCAAAAGGTATGAAAATGAAGTGTGTGTGTTTATATATAAGCTAATGATTTTATGACATACAAAGTAGAGGCATCCTACATGTCAACATTATAGGATAGTTATACTAAGACTTAGAATAGTGGTTATATATAACTTGAAACACCATTATAATATAAATATTTATAATAATTTCTCAAACTTATATATATAATTTTGAACCCCATTAAAATAAAAACATACCAGTTTAAGATTTTTTTATATAAAAGATAACAATTTTATATATGTATTTGTATACATATGCAACATTAAGGGTTACATATAACTTGAAACAAGATCACAACATGAATATTTATAACCCTTTTACAAACAAAGTAACTAATATATAAATTTGCATGAATAGGATAATTGTATGGGCTATGCTGAGGTGGTTGTTCACATTAGGAAAACCACAAAGATAAGCATATTAGTATTCTAAACAACAATTCAATTTAAATCACATCATATAATAGTGTTATATAAGAAAACTTTGTTCTTTCTATATAAATGGATCATCTTCAAAACAATGAGAGAAACAAAATAGGCATGCAATCTATCAGGTTTTATTAATGTGAGAATTATAGATGGCTCCCAAAAATTTGTTCACCGCTTACAATCTAGCATTGTTTTCATTCATAACCACTTGGAAAATATAATCTTGATGAGGGCATGGGGTTTGTTGATTTGTTGTTGCTTGGTGAACCTTTCTTAGCCAACTAGCCATCCATTCTTGTTGTCTCAAAATTTGTAGAACTGCTATATGAATGGACATAGCTAAAACTAATGTTAGAAAATGGTGGACAATATTGAGGGAAGTGGATAGCTACAAAGACCTTGAACATTAAATGTTGTTATGGCAAGGGATTTACAAGATTACTCAAACACCTTTGCCTCTCTAACTCTTTACTAAAATTTTCTAATCCTTTCTCTCATTTATCTTGTTCCCATTGAATTTTAATTTCTTCTTTTTGCATTCTTTCTCTCTCCACTTTTTATATTTTGTAGCACATTAATTTTCATTGAAGATATTATTCTATTCTCATCTACTCCTTTATGTTTCTTGTCCTGATTCCTTCAATCTTCCTCAATTTAATTTGTTATCCCTTTTTTAATTTTAAGATCTTGAATTTTCTTCTTCTTGTTTTTCTTTGATTTTTTGCTTAATTGAATCTCACAATCAACTTGCTAGTTTGATGTACCCTTCACTATATGAACATGTAGTTCTGGGAATTAGCTATGTTGGAATTCATTTGGCCTCCCAATAGCTTGTTGGATTATTTTTCATTTTTAATTTTTTCCTTAATTAAATTTTTATGAACATCTTGACCTCCTCCCAATTGAATAGCTTCACATTCTACACAATCATCATATAAATACACTAAGGTAGATGGGGCCATAGTGTTTTACAGAGATGGAATTGAAAGAATTTTCTCTTCATCCTATTTCTATTCAATAACAAGATATATAGCAGCCTCTCCAACAACAAAGATGGTCCAGGTCTAGTGCAATGGGAGGAGTTAGTGTCTCTTTGGCACATTATTATGTTGGTTTGACAAAATAGTTGTTCCTATTAGAACATATATTTCCTTTATCAGTGGCTCAACTATTTAGTTTATGGAGTTTACATGTGTCCCTTGCACCTCTAAATGGGGAACATTAATATTGGGTAGACAAAATATTTGATTCAACTAAAGCTTCCTCAAGGGAAAAAAAATTCAAATAGAAGTCTCATATCCTCAATTAACGCATTTGGATCTAGGGGCCAAATATGTGTCCTCTTAAAACCAAATTTTATATTGTCAATAGTCAATTATTTTTGAATTGTGAAGTTGCCAAGCATTTCCAAATATACCCTTTCAACCTCTAAATTGGGATAGTTATCCATCCATACATTTCTCTTTCACTCTTAATATATGTCTTGAAAGATGAAAAGATGCTAGCATCTACTAGTTGAAACTTATGAGATGTGCAGGTTGGTAGGGTTAGCAGGTTAATAGCAAGTATCCTTGCCTCTAAATGTTTGAGAAGGAAACATGGTGTTCATGGCCATGAAATATCAATAGGTTTCTACTAGTGGGTGAGATGCCCATAGATATAGAACAACTAAAATAGTGTAGTCAATTGAAAAAGAACTATTTATCATCCATGCATGGGGCTATGTATCCATGTAAGCGCCTTGTTTACAATTGGCAATATAATTTTATAGTTATTTTTCTCTTAAACAAGTAAATACTAGGAATTTTCTATAAACTAGCATTCACACAACATAAAATTGTTATCCTCTCCCAGCTCATTAGTATAAGGTATGAAACACTTATGCCACCCTTTTTAGTGAGAACCCACATTGCACCTTCTACTACCTTGAATACCAATCTCACCACAATTCCAAATCTTGCAAGGCCATATGGATTAGCTACGTATGCCCCTAATAACGTGTCATATAACATTGCAACCATTATTCCTACCTAAAATTAAGTGTTTTATTTCTATCAAGTCCTTTTATAATCCTCAAAGTAATATTAAGATGCCTTTTTAAAAATTTATCCACCAAGACTTACCAAGTAGTCCATCCTTCAATGGTTTTGGTATTGTTTGACATATTTACATTACTTTAGCCTTTAATTTACTATTTTAAGTCCATGGCTGATTGTAGTCATCTCGTTGCACGATTAAACAACCTTGTCATCTTCTTATTCATTCAAAATAGTTGGGGAACATTTCCTTTTCGTGTTATTTATACTAGTCAGCCTATTTTTCAACATGGTTGTTGGAAGTTTCTAATTCTTTGTTGGCCACCTACTTGAAAGTTCATTTACTTCAATAGATCTCATAGTAGCATCCACATATTAGTAAAGCATTCTTTTTGCATTGAATTCCTCTTTGCTATAACAATTACAATGACTTGTATTATAGGTTTGACTCGTTGTGCAATGGGAATAACTTCATTGTCTTTAGATATTTGTAACCTAATACATCTCTTGTGTGCAAGCAATTTTGTTCATTCTCTATTTACACCTTGCACATTTTTTTCCTTGGGCTTTTTTCTTCATTTACATTGAATAAATTGCAAGAAGCACACATATATAATACAATTTGTAATAGTTTCTTATATGGTTATGATTCATTTATTTAATGCATGCAATAGGATGAGCATGTTTTATAGTTTATAACACAATTGGAAAACTAGACCAAAATAGTAGGAAAAATATTACTAATGGTCTTACATATTGGGGTGTGTGTGCTAAGCCAAGGAACAAAAAAGTGGCCAACAATATCATTTTTGGCTAAGAATGTAACATGATTCTGAAAAATGAAAACAATGATTAACACATACATATTATGTATTGGAAATAATCTAGCTATAATGTGTATGTGTTATAACATGACATTTTATAAAATAAAAAGAAAATACAAGTTGTTGGTTTCGCATAACCTACAACTTGAACAATCCTTAAAAGACACAAATTTTCTTAATCCTTGAGTGCATTTTGGAGATTGAGATCATATGCAAGCTCCCTCACTATATTTCTCATAATGTCACATCAACGAAAAAGGTAAATTATTTATATTTTTTCAACTTGAAAATTCCTTAAAAAACATAATTTTTCTTAATCCTTGAGTACATTTTCGAGATTAAGATCATTTGCAAGTGCCCTCATATTTTGATTAATTTTTGTAGAGCTCGAAGTCATGAATCTAGACATATATATTTTTTAGTATTTTGATCAATTTAAATATTTTTAATTAATTAAACATTGCGAGTATCTTTTTAAAGTTAAAAAAGAGGCTGATTAAAAATTAAAGAAAAAATATTAAATAATATTAAAAAAATTATTTTTCACTAGATGAGAGAATCTTCTCGAAAATGAAACCAAAGAAGTCCATGAAACCAAATCTCTCTGAAGCATATTGTCAAAAACATGGCGACCAACATTTAAACTCCCAAATTTAACATACATATGTATAAGGGCACCCGAAACACAAATATTGAAATCCAAATCATCTTCCATTATAGAGCTGCCAACCATGGTACCAACCCTCATCTTTTCAAATAACCTCCATACAATCTCATCCCATCTAGGAACCCCACTACCGCTCTCATAGTCTGCACAACCCGTTACCAAAGTAAAATGTGTTGTTGGAGCATTATTGCTGACCAGTTTATTTGATGGTTGGATTCGTGGTTGTGCTGAAGCAGTGCAATTGTTGGTCATTTTGAGTCTGTAAAGATTGTGTGTATGCCTCAAAATATTTCAGAGACTTCATTTTTTATCTTTTATGGCATGATCTCAAAGGTTGTCTCATCGGTTGGTTACATATATGCTCTGCAGAGTGGGTTCCTCTGTTCTCCTCTGCTTCTAATTGATAGCAATGTTTGTTGTGGTTGTTTCTATGTCCAAAAGGAGATTTTTTTATGTAGCCGGCTATATATGTATGGTTTTGGACAGCTTGAAGATTATTTCTCTATTTAACCATATATGAATGCATCAGAGTGGTTTATTTAAGGCTCATGGCAGCTCTATATTCTGGCTTCTTTTTGAAGATGGAGTTGATTATGGGACGGAAGCAAAAAGTATGGGTATGAATCATGATCTCCCGTGTTCTACAGATCTCATGGTAACATTTTTTTGGAATTGGTTGACCTTGGCTGTGGACTCACTTTCGTCTTCTTATACTAGTGTTTAAACAATGACCACCCCATAATAGGCATGTCTACCTCTTTGCAATCTTTGGTCCTCCTAGAAGACCCAGACAATTGTGCTATAAAATCTTCATCCAAGGGTCTTTTTTAATGTGGAAGGTTGCAAGGGTCTTTTTGATATGGAAGGTTGAGAACTTTCTCTAAATTTTCTACTAATTAGAGTTTGTAGATTACCCTAGGGTTCCAAAATTCTAGTCTTATGATGTTCCTCTTACATAGTAATTTAGATTAGAAAAACTTGGACGCATAGAGAAATATGAGTATATGAAATTTTTTTGGAACTTTGACCAAAGATAAGGAATGAACTTGCTTTCAGCTAGCAAACTCTAGTTTATTAATTATTTATGAAAATGCAAAGTAAATGTTTTGGTGATGTCGTCACGCTATTTTTTGGCCAAATTAGCGAAATAATGATATAGTTATTAGTAAAGTCGTTGTTACCTCTCATTCAAGTGAACAAGATGTCTACAACTAATCATGCTTAGAATGAGTTCTAGTCATTGATCTGGCTTGGTACAAGCACAATTGATGGATAAGATGATATTGACCAAGTTTGAATTTTGTTGAAGTTGATGCTAGACATCCTTGACCAATATGAAGAATCCAAGTGAAAAAAACACTTTACATTTTAGTGATTAGTTCTATCAACTCTATAATATCCATCAAGGACATGTGGTGGTATAACACAACAACACAAATTGGGTTGGGCCCCTCATCTCCTACTTTATGCTAGGGTTCTATCCAATCATAGATATCATCTAGGTCTACCATGGATATAATACTTTAAGGATATTTCCTTTAGGTGAGGTCTATGCTGACAAATGTGACACATGGTAGTTAGGTCTAATAATGTGGACCTACGAGATTGGGCCTTGTGGTAAACTAAGAGCACACGCTAGGGTGACACTTGTCACCTTAGCATAATTGAGAGGAAGGCTAGCCCAAGAGGGCATGTGCTCATACACAACCAATGAGAGACATCCAAACTAGAGCTAGCTAGACGAATGGTGGAGACCATAACATAACGCATGCTCAACTATAAACTTAGGAAAATTGAGAAATAAATTGAGTGATGGGCAAGCCAAAGTATCTGTAATGAGAAAGAAAAGTTAATAACTATGTTAAGGAATATAAGTCATGACTTAAGATGTCAGTAATGGGAAATTGTTGAGCAACGAGAAATGGAAACATCCTAAAGTAATGCTCAATACAATATAATTCATAGATAATCCATTATCTATTAAAACCCTCAATTTTGAAGTAGCTCTAAAAATGATAACTACCAACTCTCATGCATGTGAAATAAACTTAGTTGACTAAAAGGACAACTTGCAATGCATATGCATTTAATGAATTTATTAATTGTACCTTTTTTTTCAAAACTGACTAAAGATATTTATAATATTGTCAATCCAAGTAGGAAGTAAATAAAGATGACTTTTGTGAATTAGAGAGTATGCGCACAGTACAAATAAGATCGAATGTGTACAAGAAAGGACAAATCTATAGACACAAAAGTGATTTAAAGGTGCAAAGTCATCACCAAATATATATGCATGTCATACACAAGATTTGAGATAGTATTTAGATAGATTGAACCCATTCCCAAACTAACAATAAAATAATTCTACAATATTCATTAAAGCTATTCATCATATTTTTTAAAATGATATTAATTTATCTTACCCACAAAAAATATCAATTAATTAATCTAAATTAAATTACACTTATACATGTATATCATTTAAATTAATGCAAATTAATTTTAAGAAACAAATTATTATCTTTATAAAATGTACAAGCCATGTCACATTTTCATGTAATTTTATGTTTCTATAAAGCTAAACTATCATTTTAAAATTAAATAAATTTGACAAATCTTTATTTTTAATAAATAAATGCCTAGATTATTGTTTATTAAATAATACTACAAAAACTAAATAAATTTTACAATCTTTAAATTTAACAAACATAAAAATCATTTTCACATATTTTAAAAAAGTTTTTAATCTCGACAATTAGCGACAATTGCAGCAGATTGGGCATTCTCTCCAACTCCGGATAATCATTACACTCACAGTCGATTAATTCTAATTGCTTCAGATTTGCAAACTCGCATATCCAACTTGGCACTACAAACAAGCATAGTCGAAGACTTTCCAGATGTTTCATTGCTCTCATTTTCCCTGGAAACTCCCTAAACTCCTTTCTATTATTGCAGATTGCTAGACAACGCATCTTCACCAGCTGGGCAAGGATCCCTTCTTCTATCCTCTTCAGCTCCATCTCATTGTCAAGAAATAAGCGTAGTTTCTGAAGCTGAGTCATATCGACCAAATTATCTAACCTCGTGAATTTGTCCTCTTCTGTGCGGAAGTCCAAAAATGAGTCTAGTGTTCTCAAATTTGCTATCCTTGGCATCCGATAAATGCAGTCGGCTCTTAAATGCTGAAGATATCTAAGATCACTTATCCATGCTGGTAATGACTCACAACCATCAGGTAAAGCAAGAAACAAGAGGCGTTTTAGGTGTCTCACACACTCCGGTACCTCCTTTATCTCTGTACCCCTCAAATTCAATAATCTGAGAAGGATCATCTTTCCAAGAGACGCAGGCAATGTAGAGATGTGTGTGTAGCTCAAATCCAAAACGCGCAGTCCTCTCATAGTGGTAAACAAGTTTTCTGGAATACTTGTAATCTGCCAATTCTGAGACAGTGAGAGTGTACGGAGATAAACAGGACGGCTCTCTGAGATGGCATTGAAAACATGCAGACCTTTGTTGGCCAGTAAAATCCGACACCAGCCCATGGAATTACTTGTACGTGAAGACACTTCTTCAACAGAAAAAACACAATTATCTTCTCTTGATATGTGTATTGCCAAATCGTGCAACAAATCATGAATTTTACAGTATTTGATAAAAATATCATCATCTTTCTCATATACTTGAAGCATACACAGCTTGTCCAGTTGATCTAACCAATGCCAGGCCAAATCCCACTGCTCCTCTCCTGCCGGGATGAATCCTTCCGCTATCCACAGATTTATCAAATACTCTGCTTCTATCTTCTCATCCTCGGGGAAGAAGGATAGATATGCAAAACACGGTTTAAGGTGTGGAGGCAGAGTCATAACTCAGTTTCAGTATCTCCATGACAGGGTTATGCTCTCCAGTGGGAGTAACTACTCTTTCCAGCTGACTGCGCTTCCACTCCCAATTTTTAAGCTTAGTGTTGGCCAAAGATGCTGCTATCGTTTTAATAGCAAGAGGTAAATTTCCACACTGCTTTCCAATCTTCCGACCCTCCTCTTCCATGTGCTGTGGCGCTCTATTTCCTGCACTATTCGGAAATGCATAGATGCAAAACAGCATCCAACTGTCTTCATCTGACAAATTTTGCATCTCATAGATTCGAGAGTTTGAATTTAAAGCAACCTGCCTATTTCTTGTAGTGACCACAATTTTACAGTCTTTATCGGCTGGCCGACCAAGTTTATCGATCAGAGAATTTTCAGTAGACAGCGTCCAGAGATCATCCAGCACAATGAAAGATCTATTCCCTTGGAGATGGTCATGAATCAATTCAGCCGCTCTCTCTTCACTTACACTTTTACTATTTATTCCTATATGGGAGGCTATATCATCTTGCAAATTCTTGAGAGTATAAGATTTAGAAATAGAGAGCCAAATAGATTGATCATACTTGGATTTTGCAGCTTTGTAGACATTTTGAAGAAGAAATGTCTTCCCCGAGCCCCCCATACCAACGACGGCTATGACTGGTACTTTTGGGTCTTCCAGTAACCCTACTATGTCTTCAACTTTGGATTGTAACCCCACTAGACGTGAATCTCTGGGCAGAAGACTAGATTTCTTCACCATTTCTCATGTACTTGTTGACGCTGCCTCGTCTGCATGAAGACCTTTCTGATGTTTTCCAACCCCCTTAAATGTTTTCCCCACCTCTTGTTGCACAGCCAAGGTAATCTCGGAACACAGCATCTCCACATTACTGATAATTTTTAGGGCAATGACAATTCAAAAGTGTTCAAAATCAATATGGAGAGGGTAAAACGGAAAAATTAAAACATTGAATCATAATAGATTGGAAACAAACAACCTAAACAAACTTGCTAGATCTAAACGACAAAAAATAACCTAGGCCTTACTCATTAGATGTGCTGAATTCGTAGCCAGAAATGAGTGAAGAAGAGTGGAGCGCTTCTTTCTACTGGTCAAGCCTCTCCTTGCTGAATCTGCCCTTTTCTTCATGTTTGGCGAATGCAGCTGCATAAACTCCCTTGTCAGGGTAGCGGAGTTCAAAAGGCTTCACATCACAAAATATGGGAATAAAGCGAGCCTTGGTTTCCAACATGAGAACCAGCTCATCTAGACACCACGAGGACTCCGCATATCGTGGTGAAAAGATGGTAATCTGCAGTTTAGAAGAGTAAATAACATTTTGTATGGCAGACTCAATTGAATCTCCCAATTCTATTTCCATATCATCAAGAAATGTCCAAAATCCCTCTTCCTCCAGCGAATCGTAAAGTGCAAAAGCCAGAGTTTCTTTGACGTCAGGGCCTCGGTGCTTGATGAATGCATCATATATTTTCTTAGATACAGCGGCGTTTCCCTCTGAAAATCACTGAAAGAACGTTTGTGAGATGAGGAGGCAGATGCCATGAAGACTAAGGGCTAAAGAAAGATGGAAAATCTAAATCAGACTGATCTGGATTTTAATATATAATAGTAGAGAAAATTTGAAAGCTTTAAAGCAGGAGTGTGTTAAGAAAACTGGGTGGGTAGATAGGCCGGAAGATATGTTTTTCAGAGCTCAGACAGCAAGTGGTATGTGAATCATGCAAGACATGACTTTATTTCAGAATTCAGAGTACTTAGTCAAAGATGTTTAAAGATAAGGATGAATCGTCTTCAAACTTTTCTTTTCTGATTGACGACTGACCACTGAATTTTATTCCGGGGTTTTTCCCCTCCCATTGAATTTTATAAGAGAAAAAAGGAATATTATCGACAATGTAACAGTCAAATCTCGAGTAGTGCATTCAAATTGATGGTGTGTAAGCAAGGCTATTTTTGTTGGGTATATAAAGCCCAACAGTCACATGGATGTTTGTCTTTCTTAGAAAACTCTTCATTTTATATCTAAGATGTCTATATAAATGTCTGAATGCAGTCATGTATGCAGTAGAATTGATATTGATTAATAAGATAACTCCTTGTGTTTCCGGTGGACATAGCCACTTAGTGGTGAACTACGTTAAACCTTGTGTTGTGTGTTTTCTTTTCTACTATTTTGATTTTGCTTCTCTGCTCAATTTAATCTCTACAATTGGTATCAGAGCCATGTTGGCTTGAGTAGAGATGGAGGTAGAAGGAGAAGGTAAAATTCATAACTTCTATGGTAGTTTTACATTCCATGTAAAACTATGCTTCAAGCATCATGTACATTGGTGGGATGGCTGGAAGAAAGAGGGGAACTTGGTAGAAGAGGAGAATCCAACGAAAAAGAAGAATGTGGGGATTCTTATTTGCTCTTTTCTTGAGCTAGCTTTGGCACTTATTGGCCAAATTGTTAATGACTGGGAAGTTGTTGGCATTCGTGTGGTGAAGGTTGAACCCCATGATGCCTCGGTTCGAATTTCTTGGCAGATAGATGCTGGAAAAGAAGTCGTTAAAATATTTCAAGATGAAGAGTGTATGCCATCGGAAACCCAAGTTGAATCTGCTATTGAATCTCGGGACGAGCAAGATGTAGATTGGGGTGAGGTAGCAGGGCAAGGAAACTCGAGATTAATCGTGGCTTCGAAGGGCTTTGTAGATGGCATGGCCTTATCTACGATAACGAGGCATTGCCATGAAGACTACAAGCCTATGGATTTGGATGACATAGTACAAGATAGAAGACAGTTTTCTGGTTTGAAGCAGAAGCAACCATTAATGGGAGTTGAGGACAACGGTCATTTCTCCAAGAGGTTTAAGGCATCACAGGTAGAGAAGGGAGATATAACTCAACAGTCTGATTAGATGGATGTGGATGATAGTGTCAAGATTGCGAAGAGTTGCATGAAGGAGCAACTTGAATCAATGGTTGAGAGTAATGCTGAGTTGGAGATTTCCCCTACTCTTGAGGTGCCCATGACAGTCGTAGAAAGCAAAGAGCCAAAACTGGTTGTGGAGGTCACTGTGAAACACAAGGACATGAAGGAGTTTCCTTGTTTTGATGGGCAAGTAGAGTATAGTGTAGAGTTGATGCCACTGAAGGAGTGCAAGGCATGGAATGCTTGGTAGCTCGAGGTGACAGATAAAATTCTAGAACATTGTTTGAAAGACATCATTAAACTAGAGCCAATGAACCATTTTCTGTATATGGTAGATGAAAGGGACGTAAATCTAGTGATGGAATAGGCGGCAAGATCCATCGATTCTTCGTAGTCGTGAGTCTCGGCGTTAAGAGACAGAGACGGAGTTTCATGCCTGCAAAACAACGTGATGTCAATCTACGGTAGAAGGCGGGAAATCGAGGACGTTGTGAGCATTGTTCCATTGTTCGTAGTTGAAGCCGATGGAGTCTTCATTGTTCTTGGGGTCGTTGTATTGCAGGTTGTTTGCAGCAGAATGCTAGCGGTTTGACAGGCAACAAACTTTGGTTGTTTCGATGCCCCAACAGTTTCACCTGATAATAAGGATTTCGAGAATGTAATGGTTCTGTGCCAAAATGTAATGACATCCCAATTGATTGCAATCATTATGTCTGTGGAGCTAGTTGGTTCGGAAAAGATGTTGATTCAGAAGAGTATTCTGTGAGATGTCGGTGCTGGTCTTTTCCCTGCAAATTCCAAAAGACAGCTTGAAACAGGATTTGGAAACAAGAATTGTGAGGCAATTTTGGAGAGAGAAGTGAGGCGTTATGAGATTAATGGATATTGTGTAGTAGGCGATTTCCTTTCATTATTTGAAACTGTTGCATTTGCGGTGTTAGAAGTGTCAGTTGGTGTATGCGAGACCGCGGAAAGTAAGATGTCGATGAGAGTGCGAATGAACAATGAATCTTCCTCCTTGTATGCCGCAAACATTCCGGGTACTATTCCTAGCCATGCACTCCCATCGCCTTGCAAGCTATTGAGTGTGGGTCAGGATTTTGATGGTACACATAATGTATCAATTTCACAAAAGGATGAAGCTTGGAAGGTGAATATATGCCTTTAGGGTTCTGATCTTGAACATGTATATCTATGTGGAAACCTAGAAGCTTTGAATGTGCCCTCAACAAAGACACCTGTAGTGCTATTTTGGGAGGGTAAAATTATTGGCAATAGGAACTACAAGGCAATTCGAGTGTTACAAGCGCAGGGGCATTGTATGCGAGTAAGATTGGATTTGGCAGCCATGCAAGGAGGGAAGCCTACGAATTTGTGGAATGTAAGTGTGATAAATACTATGGCACTTGTCTAGACCGAACATGAAATATCAAAGCATAAGAGCTTTGCATTTGATTTAGGGCTTGAAGAAGGTGATAATCATTATTGGTTGATGAAGCTGGAGGACATCATGACAACGTGTGTATTGGGTGATAGATTTTGTTTCGTGGAAACAGGCAATGATATGCAAATTTCAGCGATAGGACGGTCTTTTGAGTCTAAGTATGCTGCAAATATGGTGGCCCAAACGATCAAGCAGGATGACATCACTTCATTTTACACTGGGTCTACTTTGCCAGTGCAAAGGGCTATGATTGTCACAATCTCAGAGTTGGCTTTGTATGCTTAGTTCAAGGAGAGCTTTCTTTCGCGTCATTCAATGGTGGATGGACTCGGTAGTCATGAGACTACGAGTTTCGACACTGGATTTGTGGTGGTTGTGGTTTCCAATCCCGAGAATGTGGCGAGAATGTTAATTATGGGTAGCTTGGACAGCTGTTCGTCCTTACCCAGAAATAACAGCATTAGTTATGGGTAGTTTTGGACAGCTGTTCGTCCTGACCTAGAATTAGAAAATGGTTGTTTTTGTCAAACAAGTGTTGTTAGGATAAAAAAAATTGTTATTTAATAGTGGCTCTTTTTAGGTGACACCTCATAGCCAAAATTAGTAATTGGTTATTGAGCTATCTTAATCTCAGCTGTTAGTTTGAATTAATCTTGGCCGTTGGTTTTCCAACAAGTAGTATAAAAAGGGGTCATGGGTCATTTGGAAAATAAGAAGTCTTGAGAAGATTTTGTAGTGATAGCAAATAGTCTTACAGTGTTAGCAAGAGGCGCAGTGATAGCGTTGATATAGCAGTGGAGGATATCAGCAGGAGATATTAGGAGTTTGTCGAAGTTCTGCCAGTAAGAGGCAAGGAATTCTTTTGAAATTCTTATATTGCTGAAGATTAATATATTTTCCATCTGTAGAACTGGTTTTCCCTTAGGGGTTTTTCCAGGGATGATTGTCCAAAATATTGTGTCCTTGTGTTGCTTATTTCTTTCCGTATTTTTAGTGAAGTTGCAGTTGTGTTATTTTTCGATATTCAGTTGTAAATTTATTTTCAGCAGTTAAATAATTTTTATGAGATAGGAGATTAATAATCAGTGACTGCAATAGAATTTCTACATGGTATCAGAGCTTTGTTGAGGGTAGAAAAGATTTACCCTAAGGAAAGGAAAGAAATTTGAGTTTGACCTCTTTTGAGTTATTGTTTTCCTTTATTTCTTTGAGATGGCCTCAGCAGGTTTGAGAGATCAGGACAGATTGGATGGTGCCTCAAATTTTGGTGTCTGGAAAGCCAGAATTTCTTTATTGCTAGAAGAGAATGGTATCAAGGAATATGTTACCAGTACTGTAGCTGTACCTACAGATCCAGTACAACTTGCAGCATACAAGAAGGATGATGCCAAGGCGAGGAGGATAATCCTTGATGGTGTCAAGGACCATGTTGTTCCACATATCGCAGAGTTAGATACAGCGAAGAAGATGTGGGACGCCATTATGAATCTATACCAGAATGCTACCACTAACCGGAAGCTGATTCTCAGAGAAAAATTGAGGAATACCCAGATGAACAAGGGAGAAGATGTTACAAGTTACCTCACCAGGCTTAGACTTGTCAAGGACAAGTTATCAGTTGTTGGAGATAAGCCAAATGAAGACGAGCTAGTAAGAATAGCCCTAAATGGGTTTACTAAGCAATGGGATGTCTTTGTTCAAGTTATTAATGGACGAGACACCTTACCTAGCTGGGATCGACTATGGAGTGATTTCACTGAAGAGGAGCTTAGACTAAGTCTTGTCAATGGAGCCAACAACAAGAGTCAGAAAAGTGAGGTAGAACAAGAAAATGTTGCCCTAGCGGGAAAGGGGAAAACAAAGAAGGGATCTAGCAAAGGAGCAAATTCACAAATTGAAAAGAAGAAGAAGGACCTATCTAAGGCCAAGTGCTTTGGTTGTCACGAGTTTGGCCACTATGTCAGCGATTGCCCACAAAGGAAGAAAGATAAGAAGGGAAAGAACCAAGTGGCAGCTTCAGTAAGTGCAGAGGAGCTCTCTAGTAGATTGGAGGATGAGTTTGCACTCATAGCCTGTATGATTAGCTCAACCTCACAGAGTGTCTGGTATATAGACAGTGGGGTGTCATTTCATATGACAGGAGTTCGAGAATACTTCTCCAGCTACAAGGAGGAGAACACCAAAATCCAGATCTCTATGGGGAACTTGTCCAAGCTCAACTCAATTGGGAAAGGGACTGTTCAGCTTCAGAGAGAGAATGGAAAGGTAATTCCTCTTCATGATGTGTTGCTTGTGCCAGGCTTAGGTATGAATTTGGTTTCTGTATCTGTCCTTCAGGATAAAGGGTATAATGTTCTCTTTAGAGGGATGCATGTTTTGATTAAGCATAAAGATTGGAAATCACCTGTATCTATTGGAGTTAGAAGTGGTCGCCTTTATAGGTTGCAGTTTGATACTCCTAAGGCACTCATGAGTAGCAATAACCCTAGAGATCTTGGAGAGCTATGGCATAGGAGGATGGGCCATATTCATCATGGAGCACTTAGATTGCTTCGTGAGACGGTGACAGGTGTTCCAGAGGTGAGCACAGAGCATGATGATGTATGTAAGGGATGTGTGTTGGGAAAGTTTGCGAAAGCATCTTTTCCAAGGAGTGACACCAGATCTATGGGTGTTCTTGATCTAGTACATTCAGATGTATGTGGACCAATGTCGACAAAGTCTCTCAGAGGATATGAGTATTATGTTACCTTTATTGATGATTTCTCTAGGAAGACTTGGATATACTTCTTGAAGACCAAGGATGAGGTTTTCAGTCGCTTCCGAGAGTTCAAGGCTCTTGTGGAGAACTCAACAGGAAGGAAGATAAAGGTTTTTTGGTCAGACAATGGAGGCGAGTACAAAGGAAATGACTTCCAGGATTTCTGTACCAGAGAAGGAATCAAGAGAGAGTGGACTGTTCCTTACAATCCACATCAAAATGGAGTTGCTGAGAGGAAGAACCGTTCTATTTCGGAGGCAAGAAGGGCTATGCTACATGACCAGGACATGCCCCGCTACTTATGGGCAGAAGCATGTAGTACAATAGTCTACATTCAGAATAGGGTTCCACACAAGGTACTAGGGAAAATGACACCAGAGGAGGCTTTCACGGGGAAGAAGCCAAATGTTGGTCACTTCAGGATATTTGGGAGTTTGGCATATTGCCTTATTCCTGGAGACACACGTACCAAGTTAGATCAGACTGCAGAGAAGGGGTACTTTGTTGGGCATAGTGAAACTTCAAAGGCATATAGGATGTTCATTCCAGGGACCAGAAGAATTATTGTCAGACGCGATGTCAAGTTCATGGAGGACAAGGCGTTTAGAAGATCCAGAGATTTGCCAGCAGATGATCAGAGTGAGCAGCCAACGAAAGATCCAAGTCCAAGTCAAGGACAACAAAGCTCAAGTACAGTTACTAGTACAAGCATAGACTCAGGTAGTGAAGATTCATAGAGTATGGAGCAACTGGTGCAGTAGGATATGCATCTAGATGATATAGAGGTTGATATTTCATCCTCTACAGTTGGTAGTAGGAACCATGAGGTTCAAGACGTACAAAGGGATACTCAGGAGTCTGTGGGAGCTCCTAGGAAGAGTACAAGACAAAGGAGACAACCAGCCAAGTTCAATGACTATGTGGCATTAGTCAGCCAGTTGGCAGATAGTGAACCTTCCAGCTATCCGGAAGCTGCAAAGCATCAGGTATGGCGAGATGCTATGGTTGAGGAATATAACTCAATAATGTAGAATGATGTATGGGAGGTAGTGCCTAGACCAACTGATAGAGCAGTAGTTGGATCGCGCTGGATCTTCAAGATAAAGCATGGTGCAGATGGTAGCATCGAGAAATATAAGGTGAGGTTTGTGGCCAAGGGGCTCTCTCAGAAGGAGGGAATAGACTATGAGGAGACATTTGCTCCTGTGGCCAGGTATACTTCTATACGAGCTGTAATCTCATTTGCAACACAAATGGGATGGCAGATCCATCAAATGGATGTCAAGACAACATTCCTTAATGGAGAATTGAAGGAGGAGGTATACATAGAACAACCAGAAGGCTTTGTAGCACACAACAAAGAGACCCACGTGTGCAGATTAAAGAAAGCCTTATATGGACTCAAGCAGGCTCCCAGAGCGTGGTATGAGCGCATTGATACATACTTGCAGGAAATGGGCTTTCTGAAGAGTGAGGCTGATGTGAACCTCTACTACTTGGTGGTTGGGGGTGAGGTTCTCATTCTTGTTCTATATGTGGATGACTTGTTTCTTACTGGTGCACTAGGACTCATAGAGGATTGCAAGAGGGACCTTGCAGAAGAGTTTGAGATGAAGAATTTGGGACTTATGCACTACTTTCTAGGCATGGAGGTGTGGCAGACTGATGGAGAGATTTTCCTTAGTCAAGGGAAATATTGCATTGAAATCTTGAAGAGATTCGAGATGGAAGATTGCAAAGCCATGTCTACACCCATGATCACTAATTGGAGGAAGGTAGATGCATCCAAGGAAAAGGATGTTGATCCCACCCTATACAGGCAGCTGATTGGTTCACTCATGTATTTGGTCAACACTAGGCCAGATATAGCCTTTGCAGTAAACTCTCTTAGTTAGTTCATGGTAGAGCCAAAGAGAGTGCATTGGACGGTGGCTAAGCATGTGTTGCGTTATCTTCATGGTACAGTTGAGTACGGGATCAGATATGTTTGAGGTGAAGGTATCAAGTTGATAGGATATACTGATGCAGATTGGGCAGGCAGTACAACGGACAAAAGGAGTACTTCAGGATGTTGTTTCAGCTTGGGATCAGGAGTTGTTTCTTGGTTTAGCAGGAAGCAAAAATCTGTGGCCTTGAGTTCATCAGAAGCAGAATACATAGCAGCCAGCATGGCGACATGTGAAGTTATATGGCTTCGGAAGTTGCTAGTAGCCTTGTTTGGTCAGAAGGTTGAGACTACAGTGATACACTGCAACAATCAGAGTTGCATCAAGTTGACTGAGAATCTAGTGTTTCACGATAGATCGAAACATATAGACATCAGGTATCACTTCATCAGGGATTGTGTACAAAGGGGGATTGTTCAGCTACAGTACATACCTACAAAGGAGCAGGTAGCAGACATTCTGACAAAGGCATTGGGGAAGGCAAAATTCATCTTCTTTAGAGATAAGATGGGTGTCGTGCAGAACAACTTCCTCGCTAAGAGGGAGTGTTAATTATGGGTAGCTTGGACAGCTGTTCGTCCTTACCCAGAAATAACAGCATTAGTTATGGGTAGTTTTGGACAGCTGTTCGTCCTGACCTAGAATTAGAAAATGGTTGTTTTTGTCAAACAAGTGTTGTTAGGATAAAAACAATTGTTATTTAATAGTGGCTCTTTTTAGGTGACACCTCATAGCCAAAATTAGTAATTGGTTATTGAGTTGTCTTAATCTCAGCCATTGGTTTGAATTAATCTTGGCCATTGGTTTTCCAACAAGTATTATAAAAAGGGGTCATGGGTCATTTGGAAAATAAGAAGTCTTGAGAAGAATTTGCAGTGATAGCAAATAGTCTTGTAGTGTTAGCAAGAGGCGCAGTGATAGCGTTGATATAGCAGTGGAGGATATCAGCAGGAGATATTAGGAGTTTGTCGGAGTTCTGCCAGTAAGAGGCAAGGAATTCTTTTGTAATTCTTATATTGCTGAAGATTAATATATTTTCTATCTGTAGAACTAGTTTTTCCTTAGGGGTTTTTCCAGGGACGATTGTCCAAAAATATTGTGTCCTTGTGTTGCTTATTTCTTTCCGTATTTTTAGTGAAGTTGCAGTTGTGTTATTTTTCGATATTCAGCTGTAAATTTATTTTCAGCAGTTAAATAATTTTTATGAGATAGGAGATTAATAATCAGTGACTGCAATAGAATTTCTATAGAGAATATGTATAACACCTACGGCAGTGTCATTTGGTAAGTGATATGTTGAAATCAGTGGGCCTGAGTATTATATTGGGGTTCTGACTTTTGACGACAAGGACCAAGCCGAGCCTAGCTATGAAATTCTCATACAAAATAAGGTTTTTTCTGTTGTTCCTCTGGCAGATAAGATAGATCTCATGATATCTAGGAAAGATGACAATCTTCTAGATATTTTGTTAAGGGAGAGCACAAGCACAGGAGTAGATAGTGGTGTTTCTGATTATGGACTTATTAGCAAGTTTGTTGCAAGAGAAGATGCTCAGTGGTTAAGTTTTTTTTAGTCTGACGTACTTTGGAGAAGATTAATTTGAAGCGTGCGTGAACAAGAGTTTGCGAAGTGAAAATCTTGTAGATTGGGTGCAATGTATGTTTAGGAGAGGAAGTAGGGATGTTTCACTGCATGGCTGTGCCGGTTGGACTTCACAGGAGAGTTTGTTGGGTATATGAAGCCCAACAGTCACATGGTTGTTTGTCTTCCCAAAAGACTCTTCATTTCATATCTAAGATGTCTATATAAATGACTGAGTGTAGTCATGTATGTAGTAGAATTGATATTGATTAATAAGATAATTCCTTGCATATTTAGTGGACGTAGCCACTTAGTGGTGAACCACGTTAAACCTTGTGTTGTGTATTTTCTTTTCTGATGTTTTGTTTTCACTTCTCTACTTGTTTTAATCTCTACAATTTTCTATACGAGTTTTCAATTCAACCTTTACTTTTATGTGAGTTTTCATTTCAAACTTTACTTTTTGTGAGTTTTCATTTTCAAATTTTATTTTTAATAGAGGCCACACAATATTCTTTACGTATTTTCTGCTCTTTCAATCATTTTTGACTAGGAGAAAAATCTTATGTTTACTTGAATTTGTAGGTTTGCGTTCACAAATTCAACTTTCTCAGATTTGCTCTGTTTAACAAACATGAATCATCTGTTTGTTGAGTTTAGTGGGAAGACCATCGCAAATTGTATGTAGGTAAGGGAGAAAAATCAATTATAATTTGAACTTTATTTCATATAAGAGAAAAAATGACATATATTTTCAAATGTAATTTCTTATAAAATTTTAATTTTTTAATTTTTTAAGAAGAAATAATTTTTTAAATATTGTAAATTATATGATAGTTATTAATCAAGTTACGTTGTAAGTTATTTATAAATAAGTTTATAAACGTAGAATAATTTTTTTTCATTCATAAGGAAATTGTTAAATGATGACATTCTTTTTTGAATACTAGCATCATTCATTTCCAAAAATCTATCACAATCTCTAAATTCATATTTATTATTTTGATTAAACCAATTCAAATGAACACACACACATGATCTATAAGTAGTCAAAAGAGAAAATCTAAAATTTTATTGCAAATTCATAAAATAGATTGCATTAGCACCACATCATCAATATAGAGCATATTGCATGCTTGGTGGTTGTTCTCAAATCTTAGAGTGTAACTGAACAAAACTTGATCATCATGACCTAACAAATTCCCTAAAGATGTTTATAAACATTGAAAGACCTTAAATAAATTTAGATACGAAAAAATTAAAGTGAGCAAATTTTAGACTATAGATTTATTTAAGATCTAATCTATAAGCTATAAATTCATATCTACACATTAAATTACACTGAGATGTCTTCTACAATGACATAATGATAGACTATAACTGACGCTGACAGTTGCACTAAATTTTGGTAAATCTAAAAAGAAATTAACTTAAAAAGAAAACTTTTGTCAATGATTGAGTCTAACAAGCTTTGATATTTCATCACCAATTTCTTTGGTGCACACAAACACTGCCAAAACAAACAGAAGTGCCCTTATTAGACCCCACTACAGTGGAATCTATGCAAAATGGCAAGTAGTCTGTTAATGATGAAAATGCCGTAAATTGTAAGCAAGGCCACTTCATTTTCTCTATGAAATTTCCTTTTCAAACATTAAATGTCCACAGAATTTTCTATACATGGTTGGTTCCTCCCCCTTTCAAATGATTTTTGGTCCAAAGATGAGAAGAATTATTAAGCGAAAAATCCCCAGGTCTATCTTCATCGTGACGTTTCAATTTGAGTCCATACATTTAATTTTATTGCTGGCTTGCTTATTTATTTATTCGTATAATTCAAATGCTTTGCAATCTTTCATATGGTGTACGTTTCAGTATATAGCTATTTATCTTCGCTAATTGCAAGGAAGTTTGGCTTATGTTGACGTGGTTATCTGCATTAGAGGACGTTCACATGTCGGCAAGCTTTTTGACCACACCTCATCAAAATTCTAAACCTGAAAGGCATCGCCATGCATACCTCCTCATTTCTCCCTCTTCGGCAGAGACGTCAAATCCCAAGATTTGCATTGCGTAAGGAGTTTTGTTGACAGCTTAGATGATTTTCACATTCAATAAATGCATGTGAATGCATGATGTTCTCCTATGTTTAGATTTGTTTGTCCTCGTATGTTTAGAACCGAGTCAAATACTATTTTTAAGACTAAATTGGTAGTCACTTTTTTTTTTTCATTATATATATACTTTTCTCTTGATGATTCAATCAATTAGAAATAATACAATTTTTTTTTTTCTGTCATAGGTATACAAAGAAAGAAATCATTTATTCAATAATTTGTGATTAAATGTGATGGTGTATATTTCTGATCTAATATTCATTCAGTATAGTGTAAGAGTTCTGTTTCATTTAATTGCTATCAGAGTAGGTTAAAACATTATTTTTTCCTTTGTGCAAATAGCATTTTTTTTCTCAAAAAACAATCAAGTTGACAAGTGGATTCATATTAGAGCTCCTCTAATAGATTCCATTAAAACTTCGTATCTTTCATGAAGATCTTGGAATTGAACTATCACCTAAAGGTGTGCTATCTTGAGAATTTTGTGGATTTGAACTTGGATAGCTCAAGCTTGAGCTATCAGTGGACCTTGAACTTCCACTTGAGCTTATGGGGAGAGGAGGAAGTGATCATCTTCAATACCTATAATGAGTTTTGTACTTTGTTGAACATCTTTCTAACATTGTCATACTCCTCCTTTATCAAAAAACACATTGGAGCTTGAACTTCCACTTGAGCTTGTGGGGAGAGGAGGAAGAGATCATCTTCAATACCCATAATGAGTGGTGTGGTTTGTTGAACACCATTTTCACATTGCCATGCTCCCCCTTTATCAAGAATCACATCTTGACTAATGATCCATTTCTTCGTGTTAGGATTATATAATTTGTACCCTTTAGTTGCATCTCAATAGCCCACAAAAATACAAAGATGGGATTTTGCATCAAATCATAGCTTTGTATTCTTGTAGGATCCTTAGTTGAGATGTGATTTTTTATGAAGGGGAAGTACAACAATAAGGAAAAGGTGTTCAAGAAACCATACCACTCATGGTTATTGAAGATGACCACATTCCTCCTCTCTCCACAAGCTCAAGTGGAAGTCCAAGCTCCAATGATAGCTCAAGATTGAGCCCTCCAAGTTCAAATTCACAAACTTCTCCAGATAGCACACTTTCAAGTGATACTTTAAGTCCAAGTTCTTCACAAAGGTAAGAAGTTTGAATGAAATCAATCGAAGGATATCTAGTATGAATTTAGTTGTCAATTTTGTTTTATTTAGTTCAATTCAAGATAAACTTTTTTTGTAGGAAGAAGAAGTTAAAGAACGAGTATGGGTTGATACAATGAATGAAGATATCTACCATTATTTCATACATGATTTGATTCAAGATATGAAAATGGAATCACAATTTTTTCCTATAGCAATTTTCTTTCTTTTAGACCTGAATTGGGACTCATCGCCATTGTACATCCAAGAGGAGATTGAAGACATAAGATTCTAGTGGTTTCACAACAAGTGCATGCATGATCAACGACAAATTTAACAAAGTGCATGTGCACTATAACCAAAATCATCTATTTATTTTTAATTTTATTTTTTAATGCAAAATAATCTACAATTAGTGCAAACTTTATTCTAGTTGGTCTATCATTATAAACCTCTAGAGCAAAAAAAAAAAATTGTAGGACTTCAATTCATAGTTTTTCCTCAAGTTTATTTTTGGTTTGAATAATTGCATTTGAATGCATGATCTTCTCCTATGTTTAGATTTGTTTGTCCTCTTATGTTTAGAAGTAAGCCTATTGCTATTTTTTGACTACATCAACAGTCAACACTTAATTTTAGTTTTAATTATATGTACTCTAGTCTTGGATGATTCAATCAATAAAAAATAATACATTTTTATTTTTCTCTATTGCATACATAAAGAGTAGTCTTAATTTGAGAAATCCTTATTCAATAATTTTTTATTGAAAGAGATGTTATTTAATATATTTTATTATTGCTAGCAGTCAAATAAATGATCAACAAATAGTCAAGGAAGATTTCATAGATCTTGTTGTCATTCAGTCATGTGGCTAAAAACTATAATTGCCCATCAAGATTTTAAAAATGATCAAGGCCATGAAGAATATGCCACACATACTCTATAATGATTCATTGCAACGTCAAATGAGATTTATTGGCCAAGGAAAGAGATCAACACTTGGTCAAGGATAAGATGCTCAATGTAGAGTAAAATAATATCTCCATAGCTAAGAAAAAAATGTTGCCATGTTGGCCAATAGAAAAAACTTGAGTAATAGGAAAATGTTCCAAAAGAAAGTTAAATTAGCAGGTGGTAAAGGAATAGGTAAACATCTCAAGCAACAAAAATATGTCAGGCATAGCTCATCTGATAGGTAGTTAATTACCACAGTGGAAGGGATAAAAGACAACTATAAATATTGGTTGCCACATGTAGATAAAATTATCACAAAACTTGAGGAATCTTCAAGTATTGATCACACTGCTAAAGGTAACTATAATCATTTGACAACTCAATCCATGGCACCTTGTTGCAACATCACAAACATTTTAAAGGTTAGAATGCTATACCTAATAGGTAAGAAAAGGACCTCAAGAATCATATATATATATATATATATATATATATATATATATATATATATATATATATATATATATATATATATATATATATATATATATATACTAAAATCAAAGTGATTTATTACCAAATTATCATAACATTAATATTGAAAATAGGTATGTGCAAGATCATGGTGGGCCAAAACAGACCCTTAAGTGGCAATGAAATTTCTAAAAATCAGAGTTATCCAGCTTGACATAAAAAATTGAATAAGTTATGAACAATATTTTAAAAATATGAGAGGAGAATCTACAGAAAATTGAATATAGTTTCTAATCTACTAGTTGATTTTTGAAAAAATATTGTATTTGACGAAAATTTGAAATTTCAATGCAGTAGTACTCAAAATTTCAAGAAAAAGATAAGAAGTAGGAGAACGTCTGACCACCCTAGCCAAAATCAAATCATAATAATTTTTATAATATTTTTAATATTAGTAGACTCATGTCGAGATGTGACACACATTTTAATATAATTTTTTTATTTAGTAAATAATTGATTATCAATTTTTTCCTACAACTTTTTAGAAATTCAAAACCTCATACATCTGACCACCTTTACTTGGTCTAAACTTTATGAATTTTAATTTTTTTATTATCCTATAGTAGACGAAGCATAGAATGTGATGCATGTTTTGGATTCAAAAAATATGATACCGTTTGAAAGTTATGGGTGTTTTTTCATTAATCTATCAATCGGGACTTTAGTCAGAATTCAATAAGAAAATAAATAATAATAATTTATTAAAGTCAAAATAAGGAAAACCTTATATTGTTGGAAAGATGAGAATTTCCTTAAAAATCCCTTGTCATTTTATTAATTTCAGCAAAAAAAAAGTTGTAAGCCATCAGGGCAAAGTCTAGGAAAACAAGGAATCCACAAAAATACGTTTTTTTCTGTTGACTTTCTAAGCTTGGCATTTCCTAGCCAAATCCCAAGGCAATCCTGAGCCAAATACCAAGATTTAATTTTTTTTCAGAGAAATCAGATATCAGATTAGATCGAAAATTTGATTTTAATAAGTTTTTATTATGAATAAAATTAATAATATTTTGTATGTTATAATATATTAATATATACCATATTAATATATATATAATAAAAATGATATATATATATATATATGTACTATAATATGTAAATCTATATATTAAAATATACTATTAATATATTAATAATAAAAGATATCAGATTTTGGATAATATCTGATATCCGATCCTTTTTTTAGGAGAGAGAGAGAGATGGTTGGAAAGGGATAAAGGGAAAGTGATCTAGATAGCGAGAGAGGAGGAAAGGGAGAGGGAGAGATATGGAGAGAAGGGTAAGGGAGAGGGAGAGACAAGGAGATAAGGTTAAAGGGTTTTAGAGAGAGATGGGGGAGAGGGAGAGAAATACTAGATACCTTGTTTAGAGAGAAAGAGGAAGGGCTAGGGAGATAATGGGATAGGGAGAGAGGGGGATAGAAAGAGAGGAGGGGAGAGAGTAATTAGGGGTAGGGAGAGAGAGAGAGAGTCTTGGGGATGTTACTACTTATCAAATTGCCATTAGTTTTATATACAAAGTCATTCTATATACTCTAGTTGGTTACCACTACCAAAATATTTAGTCGGTATGAACAGCCCAGTTGGTTACAGAAGGAAAACAGTCACAAAGCTCAGTATACACCGAGCTATCTACCGAGTGTTATTTCATGTCTACCGAGTAGTAAAGACAATACACTGAGATGATATACACCGAGTGAAACATGTTACCAGATTCATTGAAACTAGACATACATATGAAAACGTGTTAGAAGATCGAGGCACACAGAACAGTTATCACATTGGAAATTGCACATACAGATTTTGTATAATTTTGACGTCATCTAACCAATGAGATATTTTGCATGGTTATTTATTCAAGAAATCATGTTTGTAAGACCGAAGAAATGAATCAGATCACCGACATAAGAAGTCTATTTATACAACATGAATTTAGGGTTAGAAAAAAAGGTGTGAATGTAAGAAATGTGTGTGCATATGTGTATGAAGCAAGACTTATGTGATACATGAGAAATCACAGAGTATTATGACTATTATAGAGACACAGAGGTCACCAAGAAGGTTATCAGAGAATAGTCGAGGAACAAAGTAAACATAAGGGTTTACCGAGTTACTTTATGAGTTACTGAGGTATGCTATAGGCAAGGTAATCTTATTTTGAGCACATAGAATCTACTACAACATTTCAAATGTAAATTTGCAAATATTTGTAAAGTCTTATTGTAATATTTTGAAGTTGTAAGAGAAACTTTTAACAGGGTAAAAGACTCTAACCAAGTCTATAAATTGTAAATCCTTTAACCAGGTGCTACACTTATATAGTGTTGTATAAATCCTTTAGTAAGGTAGATCTAACTGATCTTAATACTCCTAACAGGGTAAGCTATCAGAAATAGCTAAATGTAGCTCTAACCGAGCACTCTTTATTATTGTAGTAGTGAAGTTGTGGGTGCCATCCCCACTGCATTTTTTCTCTCTAACCAAGAGTTTCTACATGACCAAAATATATGTGTTATGGAGTGAATCATGTATGAATGTTATCTGTTGATTATAGTTTTGTTTTATGTTACTGCACTATTCTGTTTATGCATAATAGTAAGGTTATTACATAAGAAAAGATTTGGAGTACTGATTCACCCCTCCCCTCTCAGTACATTAGCTTTCCATATTGGGCCTAACAATTGGTATCAAAGCTTGAATCTTGGAAAAGGGTTTGACTACCTAAAGAGAAAGATCTTATCAATGGAAGGCTATAAACAATCTCGGAAGATTGTGTATCTACAAGAAGAGCTGGATAATGCAAATCAAGTGATTGCAGACATGCAAAGGAAAATGCAAAAATCTCTGAAAGTAAGGAGAATATTATCTGATGACTTGCAGGATTCTCAAGAGTTAGTGGAACAAATCGAGACATCATCTGAGAACAGTATATCTGAAGAAACTGAAGAAATGATTGGAATGTTGAAAGAAAAGAACAAAGCATTGGTTGATCAACTAAAAGCAATGAAAAGAGAACATGAACATTTCAGTTGACAGATGACTGAAAATCTAGATGCATTAAGGATAGCCGAAGATAAAGCAAGAGATCTACAAAGAGAGAAACAACAACTTGAAGTCTTAGTATCTAATAAGAATGATGAAATCATAAGGCTAACTGGTATTCAACAAAATCTGACAGATCAACTAGGTTATACACATCTTGAAGCAAATCTGAAAGATGATGAGAATCAAGCATTGAAACTTGAAGTATCAAGGTTGAGCAATGAACTTGAAATAGAGAAGAAATCAAAGGAAACATTGAAGAAGAGTTATGAAGCATCAAAGATGTTGGATGAGCAACTGAACACAAGATGACCCTACAAAGAAGGAGGACTCGGTTACAAAGGAAAAGACTCTACCGAGAAGGCAATCTACACTACCGAGAGAGGAGAATCATCAAAACAAGCTAGAAAAAGGAATAACATCAAAAGGAAGAAGCCTATTTGCTACTACTATGGAAATCAAGGTCATACTACCAACATGTGTCAAATTAAAAAAGGTAAGCAATCGAATACCACTAAGACCAACGGTTATTGTTACAATTGCAATAAATATGGTCACACATCTAATCAATGTAGGACAAAGTCTGTTAACAATTATCAGAAGGCAAAATTCAAAGGGTTTTGTAAAAACTGCAATAGATATGGACATAGTACTGAGAAGTGTTGGTTTAAGCAAAAGAACCACATGTGGTCTGCACACCGAGCAAATATTAGAGGTTACCGAACTCACACAGATCCTTACCCACAATATTCTGCAGTACCATGGGATTACAATACAAGGATATGGTGTGAATGTTGTGGAAGATATGGACATATAAGTGACAACTGCTTTATAAGGTTTGGAATGAATAACCGAAGATCATGGAGAAATCTTGGTATGGCATGTTTTCATTGTCACAAAGTTGGACACTTAGTTGGAGATTGCAAAGATCAACCTAGAGAAGACACTGAGGAAATAAAAGAGAAATTAAAGATGATTTGAAAAAAGAAGGAAATTGTGTCAAATAAAGAATGCACCTTATCTACCGAGTTAGGTGCTCCCACTCCAAATTAATTAGTAAAGGTATGAAGGGATTGCATTCTCACAAGGTTAAATCTTAAACAGTTCCTATTTTAGTATGTACTAAATTCAAAATTTGCATAGTAAGATGTAGTAGTAAGTTCAAAATTCTATCAAAGTCTTTTGGAGCACTTTACAGGAAAACTGTTAAGTCGGTGAATTCAAGAAGCTTGTCAAGTCGGTATATGAAGGATATCTAGTTACTCAGTTAAAGCGCAACATAAAGGGAAAGAAAGTTAAGTGAACCGAGTGCATTTAATGTCTTTGACCTAACTTGCATGGAGCCCGATAAGGTATTTTTGAGTACTTTAAAGGTTTTTCGCGGTCATTTTCATTCACTAAGTTTTTGAGAAGCAGAGAAAAGAGAATCAAGGTGATCAAACCATCTTCAAAGAAAAATCTAAGGTATTTACATCGAATCTCATCACATTGCTAAGATGGTTTACCAAACTCATTAAGTTGTTATTGTCTACTGAGTGTGAAGCGTCTGCCATTTGTTAAGTTCTCAAACCCTAAGGTTCCTGTGTCAATTTTTATCTGAAATCAAAATGGCATCTAAGATCCAAGATCCCATTGTTGTCACAAATGTAGAAAAGCCCTCACTAAAATACTCTTTCACTCCCAAAATTGCATCTGAACCGGATGACAAAACTGCTTTTTCACTCATCCCGAATCGAGTCTTGTTAGTCGAGGATGTGAGATTCTTCAAAAAATGTTGTATTGAAGAACTCAGTCATGTTGAGATCAAAGATGCATATGCTGAATTGTGCACAGATGGTAAAATGGATAGCAAGTATGAGCATATCAAAATCAAGGGATTGACTAAAGCCCTAACCTATCCCCGTGTGTTCAAACCCTAGTGGGTCAAGTTTGTACTAAGCCGAGTGCATGATGATTTCATGTGGCTACAAGAGCAACCATTTAAGATCACTATAGAAATCATTGATCTGATCACTGGTTACCCTATCTATGATCATGCCCGAGCATAGGAAATGATATCACAAAAGGAATTGATCAGTTTGACTGGAGTTGAATCGGATTACAAAGGTCTGAAGTTGAACAATGTCACTGATCCTGAACTCAAATTTGCCATTAGAGTAATTAGTTACTATTTCTTCCAATCAGCAAGGGAAAATAGTGTACCCTGTGCAGCAGTGGACTTAGCATACAAAATTGTTAAGAAAGGCATGAAAATTGACTTGTGTGAAGTATTGCTGAAGAACTTGTTTGGAAATCTGAACACAATCAGGAAGCTAAAGAAGAACAACTTGGCAAATACTCTAAAATTTGGATCACTACTTGTATGTATGTTTTTCTACTTTGAGAAGTTTTTCCCAATAGTCTGTAAAGTTGTTTGGGAACTACACCGACCAATCACCCATCAGATCAATGACTTCATCAAGAAGTTAGGTGATAACTTTAATGATATAATGGATGATTACTTCAGCAAGTTCAAAGAGAAAATGCATAACAGGTACCGGATTCCACCACAGCTGGTAGAAAAATACAAAGATGAAATATGTTTTGAGGTCAACATCGATTACTGTTATATGAATGCTGTGGAATCAAGGACTCAATCTTTGTCACCTATGGGTTACGAGATTGATTTTGATATCACACAACAGCAAATTGATGCCTATCTATCATTGCCAAGGCATACTACCAAGCTGAGGTATGGAACCTATGAAGAGGTGAAGGAAAAAGTAAAAATGAGCATTGTAGTACCTAAGGCTACAAGAAAAGCTACAAAGATGATTAAGGCATTAACTGAGAAATTTGGAGAAGAGTCTTCCTCCACACCTATCAAAGGAGTTCTAGCCATCACCGAAGAGGAGACAGAAGCCCAAGAAGCAACCATAACACTTAGCACCGAATTGCCTAAGGGAAAAGTGTTGAAGAGAAAGAAACAGGACACTTCAATGGCCCTACCGACCCCTCCAACAAAGAGACCTAACACAAGGGCATCTGGTGCATCACCGAGTAAGAAACAAAAGACTGTTGCCATTCCTAAGGTAACTAGAACTTACAAGAAATCTACTCGGAGACTCATTTTGCCAAAAGAGTCGAGTGATACCGAATCTGAAGATGCAAATAAATTTCAGATTGTGAAAAGCAAGAAGGTAGATGTACATAGTGTAGAAAACTTTTGTAATAATCTAAAGGAATATGGTGGATTTGGTGGATTCAGATTTGTCTAATATGAATCCAGATCTGCTGATGAAAAGAGGCAAATTGAAGAAGCTGTCATTTATACACTTCTCAAATTTTGAGTGGTCCCATTAGAAGTATGTAATTCTATTCATACAAAATTATATGCACATATTGAAACCAGATGGCAATATGCCCTAGACTCAGAGAAACAAATCAGAGAAAGAAGTTTGGTGCATCTCTTTCCTGATATGTTAGTTGATGAAATAAAAGAACATCTAACAAACAACCAAACTCAATTTATAGTAAAACAAAAGGCCTTGAAATTGATGAATGGCCTGTATATAGAAGTGGAGAAGGAAACAAAAGAGCAATGGAAGACCATCTTTTGAAGAAAGAATGCTGGTGAACAATCTACAGTGGAAATAGTCGATGTCACCGACCAAGAGCCTATTGTCACCGAGCAAGACCCTACTGACACCATTCAAATAGATGAAGATATCATGGATGCAAAGACACCTAAACAAGAAATGATAGAAGGCAATGCTTATGCAAAACTTGTCTCCAGTGAATCTATTTTGGAACAAGTTCAGCCTTACCCACTGATCAATCAACCTGCTACAACCGAAGCTCCTAAGGCTACAGGAGAAGGCACCGAAGGTCAAAAGTCTACAGCAGAAGGTACTTCACAAGAACAAACCTCTCAAGCACCTTCTAGCATAGAAAATGTTACAGCTGAGACACCGCAGGACACTACCAAGGCTAAAGAAACCAACAAAAGTGTTGTCTCTATCAAGCAACCTACCGAGGGTTCTCAAGCCTCTTAAGCTATTGTAGTGGTTCACTCAGTGAAAGGTAAAGAAAAGAAGTTGGAAAAGCATAGTTTCAAAATTGATTTATCAAAACCGATAGGTTTGCCCAATGTAGACATCTCCAAATTGAATGGGCAAGCACTCAATGAATTTGGTGAACTATGCAAAGAAAAGGCTAAATAGGAGAAGCAACTGGCCATACAAAAGAAGAATAAAGTACTTCAGAAGGTAAAGACCTTACTATCAGATATGCTACCTTCAGCTATAGTATCAACTGATGCAACCATCCATATTCAATTGGATGAACTCCTAAATCAGATTGAGACAACTGGAGTAGATGCATCTGAATACTTGAGCAAACTAAAAGACAAGGAGCTAACTGCTAAAATGATAGAGGAAGTACAGAAATCTATTGCTATTGCCAAGATAAAACTTGTCAATTTTATTGCTGAGTTGTCCCCTCAACTCAAGCACATTCTTTCATTATTTTAGAAACTCTGCACATTTTCTTTATTTCTTAAGGACATTAAGAATAAAATAGAAGCAATTGAGAAAGAGATCACCGATCTCTCAAATAAGTTGACCTCCAAGCCCAATTCAATTTAGAATTTTTATACTAAGCTACAACAGCTCATGGCTCAATAATTGGAACTGAGGAATGAAGAACACAAGATCAGGATGGACATAATGACACTTCAAACATTATTCCTTCCTCATCTTTCATCCGTTCAAGAACAGCTAAACCGAGCCACTTATCTCTCTACTACATAAGAGGGAAGCACTTTAGATGGCTTAATTTCATTATTGGCTGATATTAATGCATATAATTCTTTAATGGACAGTGTAAAGGATGCACTCTCTGTCGCTCTCACTGAAGCCAAGACAAAGTACAAATCCATTTTTGATTAGTTGCCACCTCCCAATGGTAACTAAATTTTGATGTTTGTCAAAAAGGGGGAGTATATCAGAGTATATCATCAGGAGTGTATAGTATTCAAAGTATCGAACAATCAGAGTGTAGTATACAGGGGGAGTATACCGAGCACAGAATGAGTAGAATATGCAAAGTATCCAAGAGCAGTGAACCGAGCAATGAACAGAGGAAAGAACAACGATTACAAAGTTTTGTACAACATATTGATAAGGGGAGTATATTTGATTTACTATTTCAATGACTAATGTATATACTGCATGTTTAGTCAAATTTTGTAAAGTATCAGATTTTTGAGTAATGACTTTGAAAGTAGTTTTGTCAAACATCTCAACTAATGTCAAAAGGGCAGATTGTTACTACTTATCAAATTGCCATTAGTTTAATATACAAAGTCATTCTATATACTCTAGCCGGTTACCACTACCGAAATATTTAGTCGGTATGAACAACCTAGTTAGTTATAGAAGGAAAACAGTCACAAAGCCCAGTATACACCGAGCTGTCTACCGAGTGTTATTTCATGTCTACCGAGCAGTAAAGATAATACACTGAGTTGATATACACCAAGTGAAACATGTTACCAGATTCATTGAACCTAGACATACATATGAAAACGTGTTACAAGATTGAGGCACACAGAACCGTTATCACATTGGAAATTGCACATATAGATTTTGTATAATTTTGAGGTCATCTAACCAATGAAATATTTTACATGGTTATTTATTCAAGAAATCTTGTTTGTAAGATCGAAGCAATGAATCAGATCACCGACATAAGAAGTCTATTTATACCGCATGAATTTATGGATAGAAAAAAAGGTGTGAATGTGAGAAATGTGTGTGCATATGTGTATGAAGCAAGACTTATGTGATACATGAGAAATCACAGAGTATTATGACTATTAAAGAGACACAGAGGTCATCGAGAAGGTTATCAGAGAACAGTCGAGGAACAAAGTAAACATAAGGGTTTACCGAGTTACTTTATGAGTTATCGAGGTATGCTATAGGCAAGGTAATCTTATTTTGAGAGCATAGAATCTGCTACAGCATTTTAGATGTAAAGTTGCAGATATTTGTAAAGTCTTATTGTAATATTTTGAAGTTGTAAGAGAAACCTTTAACAGGGTAAAAGACTCTAACCAAGTCTATAAATTGTAAATCCTTTAACCAAGTGCTACACTTATATAGTGTTGTATAAATCCTTTAGTAAGGTAGATCTAACTGATCTTAATAATCCTAATAGGGTAAGCTATCAGAAATAGCTAAATGTAGCTCTAACCAAGCACTTTTTATTATTGCAGTAGTGAAGTTGTGGGTGCCATCCCCACCGCAGTTTTTCTCTCTAACCAAGAGTTTCTCCGTGACCAAAATATATGTGTTATGGAGTGAATCATGTATGAATGTTATCTGTTGATTATAGTTTTGTTTTATGTTACTGCACTATTCTGTTTATGCATAACAATAAGGTTATTACATAAGAAAAGATTTGGAGTACTGATTCACCACTCCCCTCTCAGTACATTAGCTTTCCATATTGGGCCTAACAAGGGAGAGTGAGATTATAGATGTCCTAAGAGAATAATTAGGGGTAGGGAGGGAGATATTCTTGGGGAGAGTGAGATTATAGATGTCCTAAAGGGTCAAATGGTGTCCTAAGGGGTCATATGGTGTCGTTATAGGTCATATGGGGTTCTAAGTGGTCATGCATGTGTTAGAACATCATATGACCCCTTAGAACAACATATGACCCATTAAGACATCATATTGTCATTAGGGGTCATATGGTGTCGTAAGGGGTCATATGGTGTTCTAAGGGGTCAAATGGTGTCGTTAAGTGTCATATGGGGTCGTAAAGGGAAACACTTGTGTTAGAACACCATATGGCCCCTTAGGACACCATATGGACATCATATGCTCCTAAGGGGCAAATGGTGTCCTGATGGATCTTATGTTGTCCTAAGGGGTCATAGGGTGTCGTTAGGGGTCATATAGTGTCCTATGTGCCCACACAAGTGTTAGAACACCATATAACCCCTTAGGACACCATGTGACCCCTTAGGACACCATATGACCCATTAGGACATCATATTGTCCCAAGGGCTCATATGGTGTTATAAGGGGTCATGGCATGTACTAAGATGTTAAAAGGGGTCACATGGTGTCCTGAGGGATCATATGTTGTCGTTAGGGGTCATATGGGGTCTTAAGGGCCCACACATGTGTTAGAACATCATATGACCCCTTAGGACACTATACGACCCCTTAGGACATCATATTGTCCTAAGGGGTCATATGGTGTCATAAGGGGGTCATGTTGTGTACTAGGATATTAAAAGGTGTCATATGGTGTCCTAAGGGGTCATACATTGTTGTCAAGGGTCATATGATTACCTAAGAACCCACATATACATGTTAGAACAACATATGACCCCTTAGGATGCCATATGACCCATTAGGACATCATATTGTTCTAAGGGGTCATGTCATGTACACTACGATGTTAAAAGGGCTCATACGGTGTTGTTAGGGGTCATATGCGATTCTAAGGGCCCATACATGTGTTAGAATACCATATGAACCCTTAGGACACCATACAACCCCTTAGGACACCATACGACCCCTTATGGCATCATATTGTCCTAAGGGGTCATAAGGTGTCATAAGGGGTCATGTCTTCACAATATTTAAAATTTGTTATATGTAAAATCTATTGGATTTAAAATCCTAATTATGTTTGTAATTACAATATTTCCCCCTTATTAGATTTTATCGTGCTTAAGGAGAATGCAAATTCCATTGGACGTTATATGTAGGCAAGGCAAAATTCACTTATAATTTGTTCTGAACTTCATTTCACATTAGGTAGGGAAATGATATATTATTTTCAAACGTGAATTTTTATAGAATTTTCATTCTTAAAACGATATTGTATTTTTAAAGTGATTAAATAACTTTTAAAAATATTGTAAATTAAATAATAGTTATTATTTATATTTAATTGTATGTTATTAATAAAAGATTTTTATAGTAAAAATAGAACAATTTTTCTTTTAAGATAGAAAATTTGTGTCAAATTTGTCAAATGGTGACATTCATTCTGGAATACTAGCATCACTCATCTCCAAAAATCTATCACAATTTGTAAATTCATATTTGTTGTCTTAGTTAAGACCAATTCGTATGGAGACATACACACAAACACACACACACACAATCTATACATTGTCAAAAGGAAAGATCAAGATTTTTATTACAAGTTCATAAATAGATTGCATTAGCCCTACATCATCAATATGAAAGCATATTACATGTTTGGTTGTTGTCGTCAACCTTGGTTCATCATTGTTGAATAAAGCAATGTAAGAGTGTAAATAAAAACAAAATCGTTATGACAACAAATTCCCTAAAGGTGTTTTACAAACATTAAATATCCATAGATAAATTTATATAAAAGAATTCAATATGAACAAATTTTAGACTATAGATTTATGTAAGTGAATTACAAGTTCATATCCACCTATTTAATTAGAGGCATCCTACAATGACATAATGATGACAAAAACACGTCAATAAAAACTCCATGTACTTTATTTCGAGTCCTAGCTGACACTGGCGACCACGCTGGATTTTGATAAAATAAAAAAAATTGAAAAAGTCAATTAAGAAAGTCTCTCCAATAAGTGAGTCTAACATGCTTTGATATTTCATCATCGATTTCTTTGGTGCACATAAACACGGCCAAAACAAACACAATTGCCCTTAAGAAAGCCCACTACAGTCTAATCAGTGAGTGTGAAACATAGAGAGAGGAAGGCGAAAGTGAGAAAAACCTAAAGACTTGTAGGGGAAAGGACCCAGTAGTTGAGCATGTACCAATTGTTGTGAGGGTTGTTGATACCTTTTGTTCCAAAAACTGAACAAATGAAACCTATTGTTTGAAACAAAAAATATCATTTTTTGTTAGGAAATGTACCAACAGTTGTTAGGAAATGTATCAATAGTTGTTAAGAAATGTATTAATATTATAAAAAATAACCAATCAGGTGATGCCATGTCAGTTGCACAACTATTGGGGTCTCTTTTGCATGCCTATTGGTCTCACTTTTTTTGGGGGCTGTTTTGGACACCTTGGCAAAAAGCATGCTAATGTGGCATCATATTTGATGATGTGGCCTTGAAACCTTAGTTAAAAGCAAGGGACTTGTCAAGTAAGCTATTGTAAAAAATTTAGAGTGATTTGAAATTTTCAAGTAGGATTTTGAGAAGCACGAAGTTAGGGTGCACAACTACTGGGTCCTTTCCCCTAGTTGAGGACATATGTGAATGGAAGTTTCCCTGGCAGTAAAAGTAAAGCAGGTGAGAGAGATTATGAGAGGACAAGGAATGTAGAAAGGAGATTCTATGTGGGACTAGATAACAAATACTTCTCACTAATTGCATTAGCATCTCATCACCCATGAGTCAAGGGTTGTGAGAATTTTATTAGCACGATTAGAGTAGAATCCTACCCACTTGATTTTAAGTTCTTACACATTTTTCATGTTTTCATCGTGAAATGCTATTTTGGAAAGAGTATTTTGGGTAGCAGGAACTTCTATTTTTCTCTGCATGACTTGACTTTGTTTCAGAGGTCACCTATTATGTGCTGAGGAAAATGTAGAAATTGCTAGCATTTGGCATTATAACAGACAATGGAAGAATGTTGGCAGTTCAATAAGGATATTGAGAAGGTTGTTGATGATTATGGATATAACTGATTAAGGATGTTTACTATCTTGATATTATTATTTTGTCATTGATGTCAAGAAATTGATTTTCTAATTTAGTATGATGTTGCCATATCTTGAGAAGTATGATTTGAAGAGTATAAAGATGTCGGTAAAAGACATAGAAAAGAATATGATGAATAAGGGGATGAATAAGGTATTTAATGGGCAACTATTACCGAGTCAAACAATGATGAGATCATGATGTTTAGATAGTTTTAACATCATACATATGTTGTAAATTGTAAGGTTAATACTATACTATGTTACCGAGCAAAGAACCTAGTCGGTAAACCCTAAGGTTATCGCTATCGGTTAATGAAGGTAGAATGTCTACCAAGTGAAGTTTAGTATTTATCGAGTTGTTACCGAGTTGTAAACGAGCTATAATAGAATACATTAAATGGTTACATGTGTTATTTAATGAAGGAAGCTAATGAGCTAGAACTGATTAAATGATTGGTATGATGTGGATGAAGTTTGTTAATGAATCTATGGCAAAGGAAAATTGGCATAAAGATCTACAGCTAAGATTGAACTGCAATACCCTAGCACAAGTTCCAAGAAATGTATGCAAGTTCCAAGGTAGGGTAAAACATTTTTCAGATCGAAGGATACATTGAACCTAGTCAAAGTTTGAAGATCTGATGGCTATGATTGATCATGGGAAATGTGATCAAGGAGATTAAGTAGTTAGATAATTGTTTATAAATAGGGAACTATTGATAAACAGTGTATGCGGGCAAATGTATGCACAGGGATGCTACATAGTGATTACCAAGCACAGAAGCTTGAAGACCTGTTTGAATAACAGAGTATAGAAGCCCAATAGATGGACAAGATTAGTTCTATGTCTAGATTGCATTGAACAAATAAGAATCTGCTTTAGCATTTTAGATGTGAAGTTGCAGATAGATTTTTATTACTATTATTTTGTGAAAGTGACAGAAAATCTCTTAACTGAGTGGACTTAACAGTCTTATTTGTAAAACCCTCTAGCAAGGTGACATTCTGATTGAGTGTTTGAAATCCTTTAACAAGGTGAAGATCCTAACAGATCTGAGGGAAATCCCTTAACCAGGTCACATCTAGCAATGTGTTTGTAATCTTTAATAGGATTTGCTTTTAACCGAGCATATTCTAGAAGAGTATATTTCTTAGTGGGTTTGAAATCCCCGAGTGGTTTTTCCCTATTTGGGTTTCCACGTTAAATCTGGTGTTATGAGGTTTATGATGTTTATATGCTTTTGAGTTTTCATGTTTAGCAATTTTGGTTATATTACTGAAATATATGTTACCGAGGTTGAATCTGATGTTTTTATGGAAGATTAAGTTTGTATGATTCACCCCCCCCCTCCTCTCATCTTGTTGGCTATTGGATCTGTACTTACATTAAGTATTAGAACTATCAATTGGTATCAGAGCTTAGGACTCTGAGAAGAAAAGTTTAAAGGTACTTGAGGCGAAGATCCAAAGATGTATAAGAGGGATGCACCGAAGCTGAACAAGTCAAGTTTCTCTACATGGTAGAAAAGGATGAAGCTACACCTATCAGGAGTTGGAGAATATGTTGTATATTATCTGGAGAATGATTTCATCACACCAAGCACCTATCCATTGACTATGGAAGAGATAAAGGCAAAGCAAGAACATATCCAAGCAATGATTGAAATAACATCTGCATTGACCGACTTAGAGTTTAATGATCTAGAAGGCTACAATGATGCAAAGGCTATCTAGGATAAGCTCATTTCAGTATATGGAGGAGATGAACATGTTCAAAGAGCAAAAGTAGATAGTCTAAGAGGACAACTTGAATCTATGAGGATGAATGAAGGTGAGAACATAACTCAGTACAGTACAAGACTAAAGGAGATTATCAATCAAATCAAAGGAGTAGGTGGAACTATTGAAGAAAAGGATATGGGCATGTGCACAAAGATGGTGGTCAAAAAAGTGGATACCACCCAAAAAAACTTGGAAAAACAGGCAGCGCGTACGTGTTTTTAAAATTTCAAATTCCCGCATACGCGCTTAGGTTTGTTCTTCCCGAACTTAGAAAAGGTAGCGCGTACGCGCTGAGCTTAGGAAACTGAGCACGTACACGCTATGCCTAGGAAAATTAGTGTGTACCCGCTACTTATAGGAAAATGAGCGCGTACACACTAATAATCCTAGGAAAATCGCGTACGTAGTGCCTGATGAAAAAAGCTTTTAAAAAATACTGGGTCCTCATTTACTCGAAAAGCGCATTTTTTACTTTCTTTTTTTCCCATTTTCTAACCTAAACTGCGAACGGGGTGCGAAATTTGTCCTCAGGCTATGGATCAAGGTTAGTTTTTGTTTTTTTTTGTCTTTCTTTCTGGTTTATGCAATTTGTTTTACATTTTGAATTTAATTTCATTAATTTTGATTAGGTTTTTTCATTTTTTGTTTCAAAAACCAGATTCTTCTAATCTAGAACAAGAACAACCAAATGCACCTCCTGAAAACCCACAAGAACAACCAGATGCACCTCCTGAAAACACACAAGAACAACCCCCAATTCCTCCTTTTGACCGCACAACCGAAACACAGGAAGAATTGATTAATCAGTTAGGGCAAAATACATCCAAAATCAATAGACTGATTGTAAAATTGAAAACTTCTGAACTTGACCATCATCCATCCCTCGCCACTAGCCTAGAAATATTAGCTAGTGGTACCATAGCTGTTTCCACAAAAATTACCAAATGGGGAAGCTTTAGGGATAGGTGTCATCAATTCTATGCCAATGGGCTATCATACGATGGAGTTAAAAACAAAAGTATTTCTAAACAACAAATATGTGCCCTTTTTGTTGACCCCAAAACTGGTCAGTCATTACCTCCTAATGCAAAGAGGTTTCCCATACATTGGTGTACCAATGTGCAGATGAAGAATCTTTTTTGGCAGAGGTGGTGGATGGTATTTGACGATCCACCTTCTAATAATTATGAGGTGCCATTATATTTTTTGAGAAAAATATATTGTGAGTTTGTGCTCAATGTGCGCCCAAATTATTTTGACATGAGAGAGTTTCATGGTAGAGGTGGTGGCTCTGCCCAAGATAGACCTAGAGCCCGTAGGCAATTAGCCATAGAGAGTTGCCACCCCTTAGCACCCAAACCCAAGGTGCATCAGGCTGTCCCATTAGAGCTGAAAGAGTCAATGGATCTATAGACTCTTCAGGTGGCCACAACATTGACTGGTGCCATTCATCTAGCATGGGACATCATTAGCACACCCTATTGTATTGGATGATGAGCCATTAGAGGGCAACAGAGAGCCCATTGAGCATATGTGTGTCAGTTGCTCGGGGATATGCTAGGGGATAGATGATGCAGCCAGTGCAGATGGATACTCATACCATCTATGCACGATTTGTGGTTGTAGATGTCAGGCTCACACGGTTGAGGATGTCATGCTAATAGATGAGTTGATGGACATGGTGTTTGCCCATGAGCCATAGACACAGGTGTGTTGATTTGAATCCATAACATTTTATTTATCAGTCACTTTAATTTTGTAATTACATAAATGAATTTTCATTTATACATTGATTTAAATTGAGATAATTAATATGCATTTCAGGATGCAGTAGCGGTATCCCATACACCTTCCCCAGTTACCATAGCTGCAACTTCAATGCTTGAGGTATAAATTTTGTAACATGTTAAAATAGAATAGTACACTTTGAATTCAAAAAAGTACAAGATATACTAACTATCTTTAATGCTTGGTCCAATTTCTAGTTTGTAGGTGTTGACAGGGGATGAAATGTCCAAGATTGATGACATCACGCTGTCAGAGATCGATTTTGGCCTACAAGGCTATATGGTATCATATTTTGTACAACTCTTTTTATGTATTGTTTTGATGGAATAAGCAAGTCATTTCATTTTATATTTTTAAAATTATGTTTAATTTATTTTCTGTACTAATATCTCATGTTAATTTTCTGTTTTTAGGGCACCCGGTCCGCATCTAGGGCTCGTCCGAAGAAAAAGAATATCTCGAAGATGCCAAAATGTGTGAAGAAGGTAATTGAACACATTTTTAGTTGTACACTTGTTTGAAAATGTGGAAATCAAGTATTAGTTGGGGTTTGTAGATTGATTAGTGTTTTCTGTCTATTTTATATGTACAGCGGCCATTAAGCTTTGTGGATATGTTGAATGCACCTGATTCGCCCACGAATCAAGAGAGGGCGGAGGTATGTATCTCTACTTTATTTTCTTGATTTCGTGATTCTATGCACACGTACATGTGAACTTGTGATATATTATAATCTTATATTTTTTTCATACAACAAATATCCATACCTATTTCATCAATGGTGAACCCTCCTCCTTGCACTGGAGAAGCATATCAGGATCCAGTACACTTTTGTTTGATATGTAAAATTAATTATTTTCAACCTTCAATACTTATCATTATATTAATTGTATTTAATCTTTGTACATTTTTTGTATAGGTAATAGCGACCATTTCTACATCGATGGTGAGCCATCCTCAGTCCATTGGAGAAGCATCTGAGAAACAGGTACGTCATTGTTCTCTATATTATAGCTTTTAAGTGTTTTTGATATATTTATGTTAGTACATTGTATTAATTGTACATTTAATCTACAATACACTTGTTCGCGGTACGGCCATAACGTGGATCCATTTAAGTGTGTCTTCAAGAAAACTCCTAAGAGTGACAAGGAGAGGAGAGCGAAGACATTAGCTCTTGGATCAATCGATGAGGAGGTAATCTACATTTCAATTTCAAAGGAATTAAAGTTAAATGCATAGTTATGATGTCAATTGTGAACTATTTTCTACAAAAGAATTCTAACTTGGCTTTTGAATTGTGGTTTTGCAGCCATCTACAGAGCCACGTATTGCGCCGAAGAGGCTTGATTTTGATGATCCACTAGAAGTTTAGGATCATATAGTGTTAGTTTTGGTCATAGAATGACCAATACATGTAGATATATTATACTTTTTTAATGTATATCGATTTGGACATGGCATATGCCACATTTTTGTAATACTTGTATTAACTTGGTAGACATGCCTTTTTTTATATATATAAATATCGATATTCGATCCAATAAATGTGTAATGAGTTCATTATTTTGTATTCATTGTATTTTGTGGTTGTCCTTTTATAAATTTAAATGAATATTTGTTATGTAATCAACAATATGAATATAAACAACAAAACTATATGATATAAAGCATTGCAATCGTGGAATATGATTTGATAAAATTTCTAAAATGTTGAATTAACCATACAAAACTCCTTGTATTTAGTTCATTATTGTGTATTTGTTGTATTTGGTGGCTGCCCTTTTATAAATTTAAATGAATATTTGCATATGTAATTAACAATATGAATATAAACAACAAAAATCGACAATATGAATTTAAACAACAATGTGTTTGGTGTGAGAGCACCCTCACGCTCACAATGGTCAAATTGTATTCCTCGTGTGCACAAACCAACATCGTGAGCACATCCAGGTGGGCATTTTTACGCTAGGCATGCCCCTTTCATGCATCCCAAAGCACCAGAACGTCGAGAGTCATACCCTACCGGTGAGATCTCTCAAGTGCCCTGAGTCCAAAAAATTATCAAAATTTCACGGACTGTTTCTTCCAATCCATGACACATATAGTTGATCTACTTGATCTAGTGGGGTCATGTGAGGCTCCTCTACAATGGCCTATCTTGGTTTTTGATGACTCAAAGCCATTTTCAATTAGTAGCATTTTTTTGCCTGCTCAAAAAACTGCCAGTTGCTTGCAAGGAAAAGTTGCAAGAATGGCTAGAATTGATTTTGTTCCTCGTGTGCACAAATCGACGTCACAAGCGCATCCGGGTGGGCATGTTTACACTAGGCATGCCCCTATTGTGCATCCCAAAGCACCAGAATGTTGAGAGTCATACCCTACTGGTGAGATCTCTCAAGTGCCCTGAGTCCAAAAAATTGTCAAAACTTGATGGATTGTTTCTTCCAATCCACGATACATACGATCAATCTGTTTGATCCCATGGGGTTGCGTGAGGCTCCTCTATAATGGCCTATCTTGGTTTTCGATGAATCAAAGCCATTTTCAATTAGTAGCATTTTTCTCTTGCTCAAAAAACCGTCAGTTGCTTGCAAGTAAAAATTGCAAGATTGGCTAGAATTGATTGTATTCCTCGTGTGCACAAACCGACATTGTGAGCACATCCGGGTGGGCATGTTTACACTAGGCATGCCCCTGTCATGCATCCCAAAGCACCCAAACGTCAAGAGTCATACCCTACCGGTGAGATCTCTCAAGTGCCCTGAGTCCAAAAAATTATCAAAATTTGATGGATTGTTTCTTCCAATCCACAACACATATAGTCGATCTTCTTGATCCCATGGGGTTGCATGAGGCTCCTCTACAATGGCCTATCTTAGTTTTTGATGACTCGAAGCCATTTTCAATTAGTAGCATTTTTTTGCCTGCTAAAAAAACTGTCAGTTGCTTGCAAGGAAAAGTTGCAAGATTGGCTAGAATTGATTTTGTTCCTTGTGTGCACAAACTGACGTTGCGAGCGCATCTGAGTGGGCATGTTTATGCTATGCATGCCCCTATCATGCATCCCAAAACACCAGAACGTCGAGAGTCATACCCTACCGGTGAGATCTCTCAAGTGCCCTAAGTCCAAAATTTTTTCAAAATTTGACAGACTGTTTCTTCCAATCCACGACACATACGGTTGATCTGCTTGATCCCGTGGGGTCATGTGAGGCTCCTCTACAATGGCCTATCTTGGTTTTTGACGAATCGAAGCCATTTTCAATTAGTAGCATTTTTTCACCTGCTCAAAAAATCGTCAGTTGCTTGCAAGGAAAAGTTGCAAGATTGGCTAGAATTGATTATGTTCCTTGTGTGCACAAACCAACATCGCAAATGCATCTGGGTGGGCATGTTTATGCTAGGCATGCCCCTATCATGCATCCCAAAGCACCAGAACATTGAGAGTCATACCCTACCGATGCAATGTAGAAGTTGCTTGACAACTTTTTTGATTTTTTGACAACAATGACAATTTTTGCTCAAATTGTATCTAGTCTTAATCTATCACCCCTATGACCCGATAATGACTCAAATAATTATCCATGATTATACAAGAATCAAGAATTCTCATGATTGACCAGGGACACATCACATATACTCAAAACATTGACACACAAAATAGTCACAAAACATTGTCACATATTATTCAAATCAGCTCTTGGCTATTTGATTATACAAAAAATTGTCTTACAAATAATCTCATGGGCTTTAATACAAAATTTGGCATTACATTATATGTGATTCAGCTCATTGCCATTTTAATATACAAATCATCTCATGGGCTTTTATACAAAATTTGGCATTACAATATGTGTGATTCAACTCATCGCCATTTTAATATACAAAATTTGGCATGTACATATGTACAAATCAGCTCATTGCCACTTAAATATACAAAATTATGCCCCTAAACATGTAAAAAATAGCTCATGGGTATTTATATATACAAAAAATGAATATAGAACAATTCGTTGATGATTTATACAAAATTCTCAAAATCATTCTACTCTGAACCATAGAATCAATCAAGTGAGCCTCCAGGATCAACTCTAACCCGTATTGTGTCAAGTATTGCCTCGTGGTAAGATTCACGAACTTTCCATAAAATCTTGTTATGAGGTCTACCACGATACTTCATCAAATGAATATTTGTTGCAACAACAAGGTTAGAGAAATGAAGAATATGTCTGTGTGTTTCAAAGTCCGTGAACAACCAAACATCAGAATTCTTGATAGGGTATCTCCGAAGCCATGTTCCTATCATGACAACAGACCCTATTGGGTACACAATACCCTCTCCGTCAATGATTGTGGTTGTCAATTTTCTTTTAGGCTCAACACAATGACACAAATAGTAGTTTGTTCCTTCTTCATTGTTCTCTTCTACAACAACGACATACACATGACCTGCATTTTAGAAAGTGTTAATTAATACCAAAGTAAAGTATGATGTACAACAAAATGAACCAAAAAGAATACTTGCAAAAAAATTAACTCAAAAAATCACTTGAATCCACTAGGTCGGATACATGGTCAAAATCCACTGATGTCTCCATCTGGCTCAATTGTAGTGCTTTGGGAATTTGATATGAATCAATGGGAACCAACGGTCTACAAGACCATTTGTCAACCCACTCTTTTGATTCACATTCTTCCCACAAACAATACATGCATGAAGAGCAAAAACATACCATCTGTCTCGTATAAATTACCAGTGAACTTGAATTTGAACTCATAAATGAGTGCATGTCACTCGATCCTGCAACTGTACAACAATCTAGATACTTTCTAATGTTAGATTTATTAATCAACCAAAAATATCTATGAACCAATGACGTACTTGCATTAACTGGACCCATCGTAGACTTACACCATCACATAATTGTTTCTACATCTACAAACTTAGCACCACCTTCGTACTTCAATTCTTCCCTGGCTAGGGCTCTTTTCACACATGCTCCTGCACCATCGTGCTCTCCCTTACCATGTCCAGCCTCAATGAAATTCCAAAAATGTTGTACACCACCTATCACATGCATCCTTGTCAGCCAATAAAACATCCTTGCATTCTTGAATTATGCGGTGCAATTATCTGACCATATTAAGTGTCGGTTGTATCGTATGTTCCTTTCCCTTCAACTATCATAGAAAACTTTAAAGCATTCTTGTACAAACTCCGATGAATGAGTACGATCATCACTTATGTAGAAGTGATACTCTCTTACAACCTTTCTATCCTCCTCTGTGCTATCATCTGCATGCATGAATGCTATGTGTATAAAAATAGAAACTTGTGTAGAGTGATAATACATGGATTGCACTTCATTTTGAAGTTGTAGAGTATAATTTTCAGCAAAATCAATGATAGAGACAATGGTGCCAAGAGGAAATGTGTCTTTACACAACTTGAATTGCTCATCTAACCATCGAGCTCCATGTGTATGCATTATGTACTCATAAACTAGTTTCTCTTGAAACATTTTCATAAATTGAGCTACACATATATCATTTTTCACTAGCTCACATCTCTTCAAATCTTTTCCATCTTTAACTCCATATGTGACTATCTTGTGTTTTCCAAAAGAAACTAGTTTCGTACCAATTTCATGTGTGCTCTCCAAATGTATGCATCTTGGTAAACGTTGAAAACCACCACATATAGCACAAGAACCTTCCAAACAAGGCATCTTATAATAAATGCAACCATCATGTCTATTACATAACACACTTGAAATAAATTCTCTTGCCAACTTAGGAGGTTCTTGTATATTACATTCCTTCAAAACATCGTTAGTGTGCAAAGTAGAGGAGAGGGGAGAGGAGAGGGGAGAGGAGAGGGAGAGAGAGGGAGAGGAGGAGATAACATGGGGGGAAGGGAGAGGTAGAGGGAGGGAGAGAGGGAGAGAAGAGGGGGAGGGAAGGGAGAGAGAGAGAGAGAGTGAGAGAGGAGAGAGGGAGATGAGAGGAGAGGGAGAGGGAGAGGGAGAGGGAGAGGGAGAGAGAGGGAGAGGAGAGGGGAGAGGGAGAGAGGGAGAGAACATGGGGGGAAGGGAGAGGTAGAGGGGGAGAGAGAGAGAGAGAGAGAGAGAGAGAGAGAGAGAGAGAGAGAGAGAGAGAGGGAGAGAGGGAGAGGAGAGGGGAGAGGGAGAGGAGAGGGGAGAGGAGAGGGAGAGAGAGGGAGAAGAGGAGAGAACATGGGGGGAAGGGAGAGGTAGAGGAAGTGAGAGAGGGAGAGAAGAGGGGGGAGCGAAGAGAGAGGAAGAGAGAGAGAGAGAGAGAGAGAGGAGAGAGAGAGAGAGAGAACATTGGGGGAAGAGAGAGAAGAGGGAGAGAGAGAGAGAGAGAGAGAGAGAGAGAGAGAGAGGAGAGGGAGAGAAGGAGAGATGGAGAGGGGAGGGGAGAGAGAGGGAGAGGAGAGGGGAGAGAGAGAGGGAGAGAACATAGGGGGAAGAGAGAGGTAGAGGGACTGAGAGAGAGAGAGAGAGAGAGAGAGAGAGAGAGAGAGAGAGAGAGAGAAGAGGGGGTGGGAGAGGGGGAGAAAAGGGAGAGGAGAGGGGAGAGGAATAGAGAGGGAGAGAGGGAGAGGGGAGAGGGAGAGAGATGGAGAGGAGAGGGGAGAGGGAGAGGGAGAGAGAGAGAGAGAGAGAGAGAGAGAGAGAGAGAGAGGAGAGAGAGAGAGAGAGAGAGAGAGAGAGAAGAGAGGGGGTGGGAGAGGGAGAGAGAGGGAGAGGAGAGGGAAGAGGGAGAGAGAGAGAGAGAGAGAGAGAGAGAGAGAGGAGAGAGAGAGAGAGAGAGAGAGAGAGAGAGAGAGAGAGAGAGAGAGAAGAGGGGGGTGGGAGAGGGAGAGAGAGGGAGAGGAGAGGGAAGAGAGAGAGAGAGAGAGAGAGAGAGAGAGAGAGAGAGAGAGAGAGAGAGAGAAGAGGGGGTTGGGAGAGGGAGACAGAGTGAGAGGAGAGGGGAGAGGGAAGGAGAGGGAGAGAGGGAGAGGAGAGGGAGAGAGAGGGAGAGGGAGAGGAGAGGGGTGAGGGAGAGGGGAGAAGGAGAGAGAGGGAGAGAGGGAGAGAATATGGGGGGAAGGGAGAGGTAGAGGGAGGGGGAGAGAGAGAGAGAGAGAGAGAGAGAGAGAGAGAGAGAGACCTCGTATGCGTTTGAGAGGGAGAGACAATACACTTACATGTGTATATATATGTCTAATATATTATATGTATATAAACATATTATACACATATTATATGTTATATATATTATATGAATATACACATTATATATTACATATATTATATGAATATACACATATTATACATAGAATATAATATTCTACAATAGCGCGTCTGCGCTGTTTAATGGGAAACACGCACGTATGTGCTTCTTACACTATAAATACCCCATACGCGCTTTTTAAACCATACCTACCCTGTACGCGCTTTTGACTTTTTAGGCTTGGAAATAGGCCTGGATGACAAAGCTACAGATTGGAAGTTTGATTTCCCTCCGTTTCTCTCATTTTTGACGTGTTATATTTTATCAACTTGGTTTATCAACTTTGTCATCATCAAGTTTACACTTCATAAAGTGGGTATTTCTAAAATTGCCACCGTATTTTCACCCATCTTCTGAGCTTTCTAACCATATAATTTTTTTTCAATTTGAACAACAATAACATATTATTATTGAATTTCTTTTACTAGTGTCTCCATAGTTCTCACAGACATAGGTGGACCATTTTTTGAATAACTTTTGATATACGTGTCCAAATTTAAAAAACTTTATATATTATTGTAGTGTACTTGACTCTTTACAATTTAAAAGAAAAAAATTTGTATTTTCGATTTGTTTAGTGCAACTTATGCTTCGCACACAAATAGGTATCAAATTTTCAGGATGTGCTCGATTGGAAAAATTATTAAAAAAACAATACTCAACAAAAAATTACAAAAAAATACACATCTTCTACTGCTCACTCTTAACTATCTTTCTGCCAAAGGATTTGTCAAAATACTAAATCTAACTATGACGTTTTTGATGCGCATGTCAGACACTATTTTATGTTTTTCAGAAAAAAAAAGGGTCAGTTTCTCATGCGTGAAGGATTTGACCCCCTTAATCTTATCGAATTTTGAAAACATTTAGTAGTTTGGAAACTAGATTCAGAGTACTACAATATTTGTTGTTTTATTATCTTCATATATTGAGTGGATGACTTTCAAATTTTGCCTCTAAGTTCAGGTTCACCTGATTTCAGAACAAAAATGTCCACTTATACCCCCTTTTTTTACCACCATCTTTGTGCACTTATCCTTTTTCAAGATTCGATTATAAAACTAAATAATGATCTCATGTAACTATTTATGGTGAAAGGATTGAAAGAGGAGTGGTTCTTCTTATTTCTCTTTTCTTCCAATAGCCGATGGGTGAGAGAGAGTAGATTTTTATTTGTAAGGGAGGAGTTGAAGCTTTTCTAAGCAATGCTTTGTACAGAAAATATCAATCTTTGAGTTGATTTTCAGACATGAATAGAATGTAGATGATATCTTCAATCTTTGTGTTGCTGATATTCTTCTCATGACTATAGCTAGACTCTGAGCCTTTGTAGTTGTTTATTAATGTCTTTTCTGTTACAATCAATTGTGTATGTGGATTTATTGGAGCAATGGCTTTCTCTATTAGCTTTTAGTCCAAGTGTTATCCATAAGTGCAGAAAATTAAACTTTGATTTAATGGTCTTCATTTATATATGTTTTGTAAGTCTTTGGCATTCATTTTCATGGCTATGGATGAATGCCATTTTCCTTTATTCCTTTCTAGTTAAAAGCATATCAACAATTTAATTCCTTGTAAATCTTCTAAGAGGGAGCTGTACCTCTCAATTCAGAGGAAGATTATCACTTCACTAATAATATATCCAACTATTAGCACATTTTGTCCTTCATTCTGGGCATTTTGAGTTTATTTGTATAGTTATCTTTGAAGGACAAATCTGTTCACTAACAGATTTTTGGTGACTTTGTTGGGGATTCAAAATCAAAGACTAGTGCATTTTGTTTCCTCATATTTTTAGATTTATCTCTATGCAGGAGATTGGCGACTCTATATATAAACATCATTCTCAAGGCAAGAGCAATGAGAAAAAGGAAAAGACCAGATCCATCGATCTTGGAAATTGTTGCAATTGATGATAAAATACTGCATGACTTCTTGGAGCATTACAAAGAAAGTATTTCTCATGCAGTTAAAAATATTATAAGTGTGGAAGATGATCATGCATCCACTCTTCTATGGAGAAGTCTTTGCATCAGATTTCATAAATTGAAAGAATTGAAAGAAAAGACAAGAATCTTGCAAGTTTATGCAAAGAAAATATTGTAGTTGAAAGAAGAATTAAAATTTGATGATGATGAGGCTCCAGTCATCTCAATTTCATCTCACCCCTACAATTACCTTGTCTTGAATGAGCGAGAAGTTCAACAAGAAACAGTTCAGTCTCATGAAAGTCAAACAATGGTAAGTGAGAATAACAACGACAACATTGGAGAACCTGTGGGCTTGAATGAAATAGGTTTTTTGAGGTCTTTCTCTTACCCGGAAATAGAAAATTTCAGTTTTGATAGTATGAAAAGTTATCTTGTTCAAAAAAGTATAAAGGATGAAAATTTTCAGATTTACATGTAACCAGAGTATGAAGCTTTCAATCTTATACATTAAGTTGATGAAAATGATTCTTTATGTTTAAAATTATGTGATGAGTCCTTCGTAGAATCATTTCATTTTGATAGTAAAGCAATATTATGTCTTCCTAATGAAGAGTTGTAGTCCCAAGAACTGTTGACCGGTTTGGATAGTACTTCTTTTTGTGAAGAAGAGATCATAGAACAGTTCTTGTCATCCATTGAAGAAGGGGATTTCAAGCAGAAGGATTCAGGTATTAATTCATTTCATGCATTAAGTTTGGATAGGGAATTTGCAGATTTAATTTTAGTAAAAGATGTTGAAGTTATTTCTGCTAAGTTGGATCCCATGCATGATGAAGTGTCTCTATATTGTGAGATTAGTTCAAATGCTGAAAATTATTTTAAGAATGACGGTCTTAATAGTGGTGATTGTGAGAATGATGCAGCCATTTCCCTAGAAATTTTTGAGCATTACCTTTTTTAGCCAGAAATAGAACATTATTTGAGATGTACTATGCAAATGTTTCCAGAAAATTTAGAAGTTCATGTTGAACCATGTCTCATGAATGTGTATTCACAAAGTTCCCGCATATTATTAGTTTCGTGTTCAACATTGAAGAAGTTACCAGAAGAGCATGGTTTTGGGTTGCTTCATTTGAACACAAGCCATTTTTCATAAAAAGGCTCCTTCTTCTCCCAACTAGTGAATGGTTTTGTGTAAAAAGTTTGCGGCTTTAGTTCTCATGGTGGGATTTTCCTACCTATATATTCTTGTAAATAATATTTTTGGTGTGATCTAGGTGTAGCTTGTCTTAATTTTCAGCCTTGGTTTAGTGTGGGTTTTGGCTTGTTAGTTTTTCCTTGTTGCCTCCGCCCTCTGCAAGAAGCTCCCTGTGCTTTGTTTTTCTTGACTTTGCTGCCCAATGGCTAGGCACTGATCTCTTCTAAAGATATTCTGGATTCTCCTAGTCCTTTACAGTCTCAGTCCCTAGTCAGAGCCAATGCTACCTTGTCATTCGTACCTTATAACAAGAGTGAGTCGCCTTGCAAAATTTTTAGTTGAGTCCTTGTCTTATTAAAAATTTGTTGGTTTAATCCCTAATCCACCTGTAAATCATTTCTAAATCCTTAGTGGTAAGTTTCAATGGTCTTTTGAACCTCATGAACCCCTTGAACCATCTTGAACAGAGTTCATAGTGTTCATTTAGGTACCACGGGTTCTAAGTTGTGTATAAGACATTTTCCAGCTAATGTTCACTTAAGTGTTTTGCAGCAACTCTATTTCATGGTCGTAAGTGATATTTCATATACTCTTTCTCCAAACTGTGAACCGTTTGAACCTAGTTCAAACAGTTCAGTGATGTTCAAACTGTTCGATGAAGTTCAAGGTTTAAGCTTTGCAGATCTGATTTTATGAGAGCCATATAGACCCGCACACAGTAGCACATATCTTTTTACTTAGGCATTTTTTTTTTTAATCTCTCCAGTCAGAATGGAGAACATTAAGTTACGACCAACATATCCACAATTGAGAATGATCCAACAGTGAAAATAAAAGTTATGGGCCCCACACCAAGATAGATTTTGACTGTCACAAATATTTTCAATCCACCCAGCATAATGAATATATTTATTTTGAGTTAAAATATTCAAGTGCCACTTGTTCAAATATTATTATAAACTTTAGAGAATTATATTTCTACTATTTATAAATATTTTATGTTATAAAAAAGAGTAATGGGGAAAGTGAAAAGCGTAAGTGAAAAGGTTTTTCAAGATTCAGTTATAAAATTAAATAATGATCTCATGTAGCTATTTATGGCGAAAGGATTGAAAGAGGAGTGGCTCTTCTTATTTTTCTTTTCTTCCAGCAGCTGGTGGGTGAGAGAGAGTAGATTTTTATTTGTAAGGGAGGAGTTGAAGCTTTTCTAAGCAATGCTTTGTATAGGAAATATCAATCTTTGAGTTGATTTTCAGACATGAATAGAATGCAGATGATATCTTCAATATTTTTGCTACTGATATTCTTCTCATGATTGTAGCTGGACTTTGAGCCTTTGCAGTTGTTTATTAATGTCTTTTTTGTTATAATTAATTGTGTATGTGGATTTATTACAAGTCTATGTGCTTGAAAGTAAGCCATATTGGAGCAACGACTTTCTCTATTAGTTTTTAGTCCAAGTGCTATCCATAAGTGCAGAAAATTAAACTTTGATTTAATGGTCTTCATTTATATCTATTTTGTAAGTCTTTGGCATTCATTTTCATGCTATGGATGAATGCTATTTTCCTTTATTGCTTTCTGGTTAAAAGCATATCAGCAATTTAATTCCTTGTAAATCTTCTAAGAGGGAGCTGTACCTCTCAATTCAGAGGAAGATTATCACTTCAATGATAATCTATCCAACTGTTAGTACTTTTTGTCCTTCATTCTGGGCATTTTGAGTTTATTTGTATAGTTATCTTCGAAGGACATATCTGTTCACTAACAAAGTCATAACAATGTCATTAATTGATTTCGTGCGTCAAATGGGTGTGTGTCAACCATAAGAATAAAAGAACAAGATTCCTCATGTGCAGTGACCACACACCAATCCAAAACAGTTTTAAAAGGAGCACCTTCCAATCCTTCTACACTAACCTCAAAAATCCAGTACAATCTCCTTGACCATTTGGGAAAAACCCCTGAACAAATTTCAATCTTTGAGTTATTAAAAATGTCTCCCATGCATTGCACTATTTTAGACAAAGCCCTGACTAAGTCAAGGGTACCTACTGATATTGATGTTGACCAATTTCAAACCAGGATAGGCCACCTTGCAACATCTTTTCAAACAAAAATATACCTTGCGATAAAACTCATCATAATGATCCCCTCCATCTTTAAGTGTTCGTCCATAATTGCAAAATCAAATGAGTTTTGATAGATGGTGGGACAGGCCTAAATATATGCACTATGAGAGTCATAATTGGCCTTGTTTACTCTGAAAATTATATAGATCCTTCAAGGAAGATAACAATAAAATCCTATGATGATGATGAATGCCCATCTAAAGGAGTGATTATTTTTCCTATCAGAGTAGGCCCAGCAATAGAGAACACTTTGCTACAAGTGCTAGATCTAGGTCTCCCTTAGAATATGATCCTAGGTCATCCATGGATTCATGTATTAAAAATGGCTTAGTCGACCTATCACAAGTGCCCGAAATATTCATACAATGAAAGTGAGATAACAATTCCTAGAGATCCTAATCTATTTCAATTTTGTGCTAACTTGAAGGATGATTTGCAACGACAAGTGCCAGCAAATAGAGAGGCTTCCTTGCCTAATTATGTGGATCCCAATACGTTGTTAGAATTTATCAAGGGTAAGATGAAAATACAAGATCAAGGCTGCGGAGAGTATTCAATGTACCAAACATTCCTTATTAAAAAGTTTCCTCTATCACCAAAATCACTTGGAAAACTCCATGTGTTGCAAAAGGAATCCAAAACAATCATCCAATATCAACCTCCCACCATATTTACAAAGTGGGGCAAACTAAACAAAGAAAATTTGGATGATGATGTATCAAGATGGCTCTATAAAGATGAAGCAGATGCAACAGATACTCCACCTATCAAATTGCGAGTAGAAAAGTATGGCAAAGGATTTACTACAATGCAAAAGAAGGGATATGATGGATGTAGTGGTTTGAGACCTGAAAAAAAAGGAAGATTAGAGCATATCATCCTTGAGATGTGACCTAAAACTTTGGATTTAGGTTTTGTATGTTGGTATTTTTAGATTATTGGCATTTTGCATATAGATTTCATTAATGATATGTTGTCATTGATGTCAATTGAACCAGTGAATGGTATTCATGATTTTGCTAATGTTATTGTTGATTATTTCTTTTGTATTGTAAACCAGTGTGATAAACTTTGAAGATGTTTTAAACCGGTGTTTGGTAGTTTGTATGTTGAACCCGTGTATAAGGTTAAACCTTTATATGTTATGTAACCTATAAACCCTACCAGTTGTTTTTGTTAAACCCTAACCGATCGAGTTTGTTGGTTTGTGATCTGATGATCGAGCGGTAATGATGGTGACACATGTGGTCATTGTTTGAAGAGGAGTTCATATTATTTTGGTGCGTTTGATTATCTTCGAAAAGAGCAAAGTGGATTATATCAAATGCATAACGTGTGATGAGTTACAAGTCCGATGAAGTAGTGATTATGGAACGGTTGGAATTTTCTTGTTAAATGTGAAGATATTATTATGATTTCTATTGGTGAATATTGTATTGACTTGTTTGTAATCTTGATAATGAGAATTAGGTTTTTGTTGTGTTACCAACCTATTTGATTTGTATTTAAGGTTGATGATGTTGTTTCATTTAAGTGTTGTAAAAGTTGGTAGAAATTTGTTGAGTGTGAGGTCCTAATCGGAGGATGGATCTGCAATTTGAGTGAAGGTAGATTTGAAGCTTAAGAAGGATCTAATCAAGCAGATGTATTGCTATTTAGATAGATCAAAAAAACCTGTTGTTTTATAATAGTCACAACAAATATTGAAATCCCCTAACTAGGTAAGCTCTAACAAGCTTGGTTACTTTCTAAACCCTCTCACAAGGTGATCCATTAGTTTGGATTCTCAGATCCTCTAGCGAGGTTACTCCTAATAGGGTATTGTGCTTTTCATCAAGGCATATTTGTAATATCCTCTAATCGGGTGATTCCTAACAGAATCAGTTTTTAATAGGACTTATTGTAAAGCTTTAACAAGCTTGGCTCCTAACAAGGTGAACTTCAGAACAGTTCAGATAGCTATCTTTGTGAGTCTCATCTCACCATGGTTTTTATCTATTTTAGTTTTCCACATATAAATATTTGTGTCAAGTGGTGAATTCTTTTTATGGTTATGATCTTATTTTCTATTTTGTTTAAGGCATGATAACTGGAAGCATGAGAGTTGAAAAGGTTGATATTTGATTAAGAATTGTTTATGTTTACAAGTTTGAATTTGTTTACTGTTAAGTTGGTATAACAGTCAAACAAGTTGGTGTTAATATTGATATTAGTTGATGTTGTTAATCTTAGAGATATTATATTGACTGAATTATTTTGAGTTTGGGAGTTTGTATTAGTTTTTAAGTATATTGATTCAACCCTCCCTCTCAGTATTCTACCAGATACTTATTCCTTCATCATATCATGAATTGGTATCAGAGCATCTAAGGCCCTCTTTGATCTCTAAGTCTAATAGATTGAGGAAAAGACCCTATAGATCATGACGAAGAAAGAAGGTCCTAAGTTCAATAGAGAGAACTATAGAATCTGGATTGATAGAATGATAGAATCCGGAGTGAGAATTTTTAGATATCTAAAAGGTACAGTTGATTATGGGTTAAGGTATCCATATAGAGGAAATTTTGATCTGAAGGTGTACATAGACACTGATTGGGCTGGAAATGTTGATGATTGGAAGAGTAATACCAGTGGAGCATTCTTTCTTGGAGGAAGGCTAGTTTCATGGAGTAGTAAAAAGCAGAGTTGTACTTCATAATCTACTGCTGAAGCTGAGTATGTAGCAACTTATATGAATTGCACACAAGCTATTTGGATGAGGCACATTTTGGAAGGTTTTAAGATGAAGATCTCAGAACCTATAAAGATTTTGTGTGATAACACAAGTGCAATTAATATTTCTAAAAATCCTGTTTTGCATGCAAGGACTAAGCATATTGAACTAAAGTATCATTTCTTGAGGGAGAAAGTTCAAAGCAAAGATGTTATCTTAGAGCATGTTTCAACCAAGGAGGAGCTTGCAAATATTTATACCAAACCTCTTCCTAAGAATACATTTGAGTGTCCTAGAAGAAAACTAGGGGTTGTACCCCTTCATGAGGTCAGTTGAATATGATACTAATTGCATCAGTCCCTAAACTATTTGCAAAATTTTACATGGATTGATGTTTTTGAAGTGGATGTATTCCACAGGGGGAGTATCAAGTTTTAGTTTATTGATGCACAATGACAATTTTGTTATTACATATTTTTACTTTCAATTTGGCATTGTTGTCAAAGGGGGAGAAGAATTATGTAACTGGTGAGAAGAATTTTGTGTTTGATTAGGTGATTATGTCAATTATGTAACTGGTGAGAAGAATTTTGTGTTTGATTAGGTGAACCAGTGACAGGATGATGACAAATAGAGCATGGTGAATACTTGGTATGTAAACCAAGATTCCTATTCACTAATCCCAACAATAGCAAATCAGAGGCATTGATATATGTATTACCATCAATGCCAAAGGGGGAGATTGTTAGCATTTTGCATATACATTGCATTAATGATATGTCGTCATTGATGTCAATTGAACTGGTGAATGGTATTCATGATTTTATTGATGTAATTATTGATTATTTCTTTTGTATTGTAAACCGGTGTGATAAACTTTGAAGATTTTGTAAACGGTATGTGGTAGTTTGTATGTTGAACTGGTGTATAAGGTTAAAACTTTCTATGTTATGTAATCGGTAAACCCTACCAGTTGTTTTTGTTACACCCTAACCGATCAAGTTTATTGATTTGTGATCTGATGATCGAGTGGTAATGATGGTGACATGAGTGGTCATTGTTTGAAGATGAGTTCATGTTATTTTGGCATGTTTGATTGTCTTCGAAAAGAGAAAAGTGGATTGCATCAAATGCATAATGTATGATGAGTTACAAGTCTGATGAAGTGGTGATTATGGAATGGTTAGAATTTTCTTGTTAAATGTGAAGAGATTGTTATGATTCCTAATGGTCAAGATTGTACCGACTTGTTTTTAATCTCGATGATGAGAATTAGGTTTTTGTTGTGTTACCGACCTATTTGATTTGTATTTAAGGTTGATGATGTTGTTTCATTTATGCGTTGGCAAAGTTGGCAGAAATTTGTTGAGTGTGAGGTTGCCTAACCAAAGGATGGATCTGGAATTTGAGTGAAGGCAGATTTGAAGCTTAAGAAGGATCTGATCAAGCAGATGTAGTATTGTTCAGTAAAATCTAAAAAACCTGTTGTTTTCTAAGAATCACAACAGAGATTGAAATCCCCTAACTAGGTAAGCTCTAACAAGCTTGGTTACTTTCTAAACCCTCTCACAAGGTGATCCATTTGTTTGGATTATCAAATTCTCTAGTGAAGTTACTCCTAATAGGGTATTGGGCTTTTTATCAAGGCATATTTGTAAAATCCTCTAACTGGGTGAGTCCTACCAGAATCAGTTCTTAACATGACTTATTTTAAAGCTTTAAAAGGCTTGGCTTCTAATAGGGTGAACTTCAGAAGAGTTCAGATAGCTGTCTTTGTGAGTCTCATCTCACTGTGGTTTTTACCTATTTAGGTTTTCCACGTATAAATATTTTTGTCAAGTGGTGAAATATTTTTTTAGTTATTATCTTATTTTCTATTTTGTTTAAGGCATGATAATTGAAAGCATGAGAGTTGAAAAGGTTGATGTTTGATTAAGCATTGTTGATGTTTACAAGTTTGAAGTTGTTTACTATTAAGTTGGTATAATAGTCAGACTGGTTGGTGTTAATATTGATATTAGTTGATGTTGATAATATTTGAGATATTATATTGACTGAATTATTTTGGGTTTGGGAGTTTGTATTAGTTTTTGAGCATACTGATTCACCCCCCCACTCTCAATATTTTGTCAGATACTTATTCCTTCATCATATCATCATTGTACCATTGTGAATCAGAACCTCATTTGCTAAAGTGACTACGTGTGAAAAAAGGGCATGATTATGATGATGAAACAACACCTGAAGAGACCCATCCTGAAACTGACTCTAATGAGTGGCAGTGGGACTCTTATTCGTCAAGCTCCTATGCCCTTGATAATGTCTTCATTGAACTTGACAATTTGCCTATGGAAGACAAACATGAAATTCCTCTTCCCATCAAAACATATCCTAAAGCTTGGATAGAATCATTCTGGAATAATAACACTAAATCTGATACAAGCAGCTAAGATAGTGATGCCATTGACATTCATATCTTTAATATCACTATCCAAACCTTTACTAAAACCAATGATGACATGCCCCTTATATACCCATAGCTTATCTAATGCGACCAGCAAGGACCACTTCAATTAGATTGCTTTGAAAATGATAAGGCAATAGCATAATTCCTTGAGCTTAGAGAAGGCATACCACAAGGTGATCATATGGTCGAATTTTCTATTGATTTAGATTCCACAACATATTTTGGGGAGTTAACTCCATCTTCCAGTCGCAAAATTGAAAAAGAAAATAAAAAAGAAAAAAATCAAAAGAATAAGTCTTTGGGTGAAAATTGCAAGGCACCCTCTGACCACAAAAAAGTGGAAAAAAAGGATGTACCTATGGGTGAAAACCTCTCTGAGGAACCCATAGGTGGAATATTGGACATAACCCTGTCAGGTGAGGAAAAATCAAAATTGCTTGTGGAAATGACTTAAGAGGTAAATTTGGGTACACTTGACAATCCTAAGGTCTTTCATTTTGCAACTTCATTGTCAAAACCAGAAAGAATAGATTTGGTCAACTTTTTCCTTGACAAGAGGATAATTTTTTCCCGGTCTTACGTAGACATGCCCGACCTTGATCTAGTTTTAGTCCTTCATCATCTGTTGCTGAAAATAGGTGCCAAGCCCGTCAAACAAAAATTGAGAAAAATGCATCCGTAAGTGACCCTATTAGTCAAAGTTGAACTCAACAAATTGTTGGATCTAGACTTTGTTAGACCAATTGATTATGAAAAGTGGATCTCCAACTTAGTGACAATAAGTAAAGCAACAGGAGGCATTAGAATTTTCACTGTTTTTAGAGACTTAAACAAAGCATGCCCTAAGGATGACTTTCCTCTGCCAAATATTGACATCATAGTAGACATGACAGCTGGATATGAGTCGTTGTCATTAATGGATGACTTTTGTGGGTACAATCATATCCAAATATCTCCTGAAGACCATCATAAGACTGTCTTTACATGTCCTTAGGGAACCTACTATTGGAATGTTCAATGCCATTTGGCCTAAAAAATGCAGGAGCAACATATCAAAGAGATATGACAATAATTTTTCATGACGACATGCATACAATAATGGAGGACTATGTGGATGACTTGTTATGCAAATCAGTTACTAGAGATAGTCATTTGGCTATTATAGTCCCAATCTTTGATCGGATGGAAGAATACAAGCTTAGACTCAACCCGAAGAAGTGCATCTTTGGGGTAACAACCGAAAAAATATTAGGATATATTATTTTTCTAAGAGGTATTGAAGTCAAACCTCAAAAGTTCAAAGAAATCCTAGATATGCTTCCTCCTACCAATCTTCATCAACTAAGAAGCCTTTAGGGCAAGTTACAATCAATCTGGCAATTCATAGTTCAATTGGCAGACAAGTGTCACCCTTTCCAACATTTGCTGCACAAAGGGGTAGCTTTTAAATGGAACAATCAGTGTCAACAGGAATTCCAAGCTTTAAAAGATTATCTTCTATCACCACGTGTTCTAATGCCTCCCATAGATGGAAAGCCCTTCATTTTGTATATCTCTGCAACAAATATAGCATTAGGAGCTCTTTTATCCCAACAAGATGAACAAGGAAAAGAGCGGGCTATTTATTATATTAGTGGGATATTACTGGGCTATGAATTAAACTATTCTACCATTGAGTGAGCATTCTCCGAAATTTTATGCTAAATCATAAGACCTTGTTGGTAGCCAAGATTGATCCATTGAAATATTTGCTTAGAAAAGCACCTCTGACAAACCGATTAGGAAAATGGACCATGATTTTAAGTGAGTTTGATATTGAATACACTAAAAGAAAAGCAATAAAAGGATAAGTTATAGTTGATCAACTCATAGATGCACCTATCCAACATGATCATCCGATGTTGACTGATTTTCTAGATGAATCAGTCTTTTCTCTCACATCTTCTATTAAATGGAAATTATATTTTGATGTATCTTATACCAGATTCGGCTTAGGGGCAAGTATTTTATTTATAACCCCTCAAGCTAATGTTATTCCAAAATCTTACAGAATAACTTTTGATTATACCAATAATATCTCATAATATGAGGATCTGGTTAGTGGACTCAGAATAGAAATTCAGTGGCATATTACACATCTACACGTCTATGAAAATTATTAGTTAGTCATCTTCCAAGTAAATGATGGCTATGAAATTAAAGATGAAAAACTTCTCCCTTATAAGCACATGGTAGATCATTTCAAGATAAAATTCACTGGTATCCAATTTAATCAAGTCCCCTACCTTCAGAAAAAATCAGAAGATGCTATGGCGACTATTGGCTCTATGTTGGATATGCCTCAGAATATGGTTAAATGTGAAATTTTGGTAGAGTAGTTGTTGGTCCCATTTTTTCAAAAGTTTGGCATCAGATCTGGTGTGTGTCCTTGTTGGTCCTAACTCCTTGTGGTACAAAGAAATATATGAATACCTAAAATCCCATTCCATACCTCCAAACCTTTCTACAAACCAACGTCGAGCCTTTATTAGACAAGCTACCAAATATGTCATCATCGGTGATACCCTCTACCACCGATCCTTTTACTGAACCCTCCTCAAGTGTCTGGATTCTGACGAAGCACAAATGGATTTACACTAAGTTCATGATGATATATGTGGGGGTCATTTCAATGGTCTTAGCCTAGCTAAAAAGTTATTCTGAGTTGGATACTATTGGTCGACAATAGAAAATGAAGCTCATGACTTTGCTAAGAAGTGTTACAAATGCCAGGCGCATGGTGATTATATTCATACACCAACACAAGCACTTCAACCTATCATTTATCCATGGCCCTTTTCTCAATGGGGGCTTGATCTCATTGGAAATATCCACCCGACATCAAGAAACGGACATAATTTTATCATAATGGCTACATAATACTTTACAAAATGGATTGAGGCTATACCCATGACCTATATTACTAGCACGCAAATTTCTAAGTTCATTCTAAATTATATCGTATGTCAATATGGAGTTCCTCTTGCTATAGTCACAGACAATGGTCATCCATTTAAAAATAAAGATGTCTGTGAACTCTGTGAGAAGTTTCATATTCAACATCTCTTCTCAACCTCATATTATCCACAAAGTAATGGCCAAGTTGAGGCATCCAATAAAACCATTATCAAGATACTCAAAAAGGTTTTCAATGATTTTGGTTGAGATTGGCATGTGCAGTTAAATCCATCTTTATGGGCCTATCATACTTCTATCCGCACCCCTACTGTTGCAACACCTTACTCTCTAGTGTATGGTGGAGAAGTTATCTTACCTTTGGAGGTCAAGATTCCATCCATAGGAGTCTCCTTACAACACCTGATAGATGACGAGTCATATAGAGTTTCCAGGCTGCATCAACTTGAGATGCTCGAGGAAAGGTGTTAGACAACTTTGACACATTTGCAAGCATATCAAAATCATCTCTATCATACCTATAATAAGAAAGTCAAAGGGTGACACTTTAAAGTGAGAGACTTGGTCTTGAAACCCTACCCTAAGACTTCACAATCTACTGAGATCATCAAAGGAAAATTTTAACCTAATTGGGTTGGCCCTTTCATTATAATTGCAACATATGTTTTAGGTGCTTATCAGCTTACAACTCCAGAGGGAGAACCACTATCAGATCCTGTGAATAGCATGCACCTTCGAAAGTACTATACATAGATTTCTCTTTGTAGTTCTTCAATATGATCTTGAAAAGGTGTTACAAAAAAGTGAAAAAGGAGAAAAAATATCAAAAATAGTAAAGAAAAATCATTCACCCTCTAGCGAAAACCTGGAAAACAGGTGCTTTGGGCAAGTACTATGGTGAAAACCTAATAAAAAGGCACCACGTATAGAAATTTTGTTTCTTCTCCATCTATCATGATTCCATTTGTACATAACACAAAGTTTTATCACTCCCATCCATTTTGATTTGACCCAGTGTCCTTCTCCAAGCTCGTGATTGGTCAGCATCAATATCTTTTCTGTCTATTGCCAATCCTTGTACATATGTTTTCTAACCTGGTCATTGTACATATTTTGGACCTCAATTGGGGGCCAATCCATTGTTATGATAAATTGATGGAGTTATCATAATGAACAGGTTAGAGGCTATGACATGTACATAAATTTTAAAGTCTTGAAAAAATCTATAAAAATCAATTAAAGTCCTGAAAAAATATCCATTAAAAATCATAAAATATCCTAAAAAGTCACTAAAAAGAAGAAAAAATATCCTAATATAATTACAAAAACATTCATTAAACTTCCTAAAAAGATCGAAAACATCATAAAAGTATAATTTTTTTTTCTTCCAAAAACCCTAAAAATTTGAAAAGATAAAAAATCCAAAAACAATCATTTTCATTTTTTCAATAAATTAACTATTTTGTACATAGACAGACATTTGAATTGTAGTACCCCTTCTTGATCGGACTTATTAGACTGATATTCTATTGCCGTTTACTTTTCAGTTGATACATTCTGCTAGACATTATTCAGACATTTTGGATATTATTTCATGTTTATCTGGATATGAGATGTATGAGTTATTTTTAGTATTTCAGTAATTGTGATTGTAGCATTTATGGATTATTGCATTGTACTGACACCTTACTTTACCTATGCGATGGGTCATATATATGTTACATGTCTGCAATTGTATTGGATCCAAGGGGATGATTTTCCTTCACTCACTTCGGTGAGATAGGGAATGTCGTGATTCTCCTTCATTGGTGTGTATGTCGTGTATTCTATATTCATATACATGCATGTGTGATTCAATGATGCAAGATATTGCAGGAACAAGTACTGGGAAGGTACAGGGTATCATCTCCACCTGGCTTCATAGGTCTGAGTGTGCCTTATATGTTCGATGGGAGTGGAGGAGATAACTATTGACCCTAATTCTTACCCTTAGTCTACTCTTGTGAGTGTCATCTAATCGGTTGTCCATTCCTTTTGTTTAGCCTTTGATTCTTCTTTCTTTTTCCTTGATTTGCGTGCCATAGTGGGTTCGGTTATTTAGTAAAGTTTAAGTTGTCATTCATTGTTGGTATAAGCAATTTATGCATTATTATGCCTTTGTGTTATGAGCTTAGCTTATTTGGTTAATTTATTAGATTTAAATCTATGGGTGTTTTATTTTGAAAAGTAACCATGTCTAAATCATATAGAAAAATAAAATATATAAGGTTAATTCTATTGATTTTAGATTTAAAGAAAAACAAAAATAGAGTTAAAATTATTGATTTTTACTTTTGTTGAAAATGTAATTAAATTCGATTATGAGAGAAATGAATTGTTTTCAAAAAAAAGAAATTCCCATTTACTTTTGAAGGAAATAGAAAAAGTCAATTTTATTATTTAAATGTTTTGGGTGAGGAAAATATTAAAACCTAAAAGTTTAGGTTAAAATATTTTTTTCCTATTTATCCCTGGAAATATTTTTGGAAAAAGAATGCTTGTTTTTGGAGGAGAAAACAAATTCTGGAAAATTGCTTGGAAGGAAGATTTTGGTTTTGCTCTGGTAATTTGTTGAAGGAGAGAAGCTCACAAATTTCTTCGAGGAAGCTCCATAGGTTGGATGATTTCTACTTTGTTGTTTTAAAAAAATATATACTTCTTTCCCTTCTTCTGTGTGTTGTTAAAAATTTGATTAAATGAGTGTGGTGTTATGGAATTTGTTTGCTATGAAGATTATTGATAATCCCAATCTATTTTGTCATTAAAATGCAATTTCAAACTCTCCCAAATCAATTTCATGAAAGTTTTGGTTTAAAAATCCATTCTTCATTTTGATTATGCAAGAAATTTCATTTCCTGGTGATGGTAGTTTTGTTTATTTTTGTGATTTTGGATAGAGTCATGCTAGCAAAATTTTGCCAAGAAATTTCCCTTCATGCCTTCAATTTTAACAAAAAATATATAATACTTCCTGGTATTTTACAAATTGGGGAAAAGTTATGAGTTAAATTTTCCTTGTTCTATTCTTGTTTGACAAAAAATTCCAATTAAGGAGTGGTAATCAATTCATTTCCTAGCCAATTTGAATTTGGAATTGAATTTGTTTGATTTGGGAAACAAATTCTTATCTCTGTTTTGTCTCAAAGATTTTTCTTGCTGGTAAAATTTAGTTACCAATCATTAATTTAATTTTTTTCAATTCTGTTCTTTTTCCAAGAAAATTAATTTGTTTTTGTTTTATTTTGGAATTTGTATGTAATTTGTCTATGTTTTAAAAAAAAATTAATAAAAAAAAAATTAATAAAACATATTGGTTTGGGGGTGGTGGTGGGGAGCTAGGCTCAACCCAACCACACAACCTCCTTGGGCAGCATGTTGCGTTCCCATACAGGGGTTAGCAGCAGTGCTGCTACTCCAAGTATGAGGTTAGCAACGCTGCTACCTCATACTTGGGGCAGAAGGAGTTGCTGCCATGGAGGCCTTGGGCCCCACAGTATTAATTACTATTTTTTTAAATATTTTTTTTTAGTTTTAAAAAAAATATTAAATATTAATGTTATTAAATAATAATATAATATTAATGTTATTTTAAAATAATAATAATATAAATGTTATTTAATATTAAATAGTAATATTAAAGTTATTTAGTAATAAATATTAATATTAATATTAGTATTATTTGAGTTATTTGTTTTATTTTATTTTTTGGGTATTAAGGTGAAAATTGTTTAAATTAAATATTATATTTTTTTTTATATATATGTAATATAATATAATCATATAATATTATATTCAATGAATATATATTATATTGAGATTATTTTATATTATTATATATATATGTTTAATTTGGATTTAAATGTTGACTTGGATATAGTCGATTTGGATAAATTATAATTTAATCATAATCAATGATTGGGGGGTTTAAATTTTTAATGTGGTTTCAATTAATTTTATTAGACATGTGACTTCATCGTTTCCTTATGTTAAAATAGATGTGATTTCTTTATTTCTGGAAATCTTTATTGCAAGTATTTTATGTTGTCGACTGCTTGAAAGAACAATTGCTTGTTTAGGATCTTGTCTTAATAATAATTGCAGTCTAGCTTTAAATGTCGTTGCAATTTTTATAAGTTTTCATGAGCTCGTTTGATGTTTACCCCTTAGCCAGGTGTCGTTTTAACCCTGGGGATGTGAGCCATTGTGCATTATGCTTCCTAATGGTCAATCCTGGGTTAGTGTCTATGAGTCTTTCACCTGTGTTATGTCAAGATTAGATATGGCTGTCAGTTTTGCCATAGAGTTCTCATAGAGAGACCTTTCCTATTAGTGTCCTAGTAGAGAGAGTGGCTTTCAAGCAGGGGCTGCACCCGAAGTGGATGGCAAGATAACCCCTCGGAAGTTAGATAATAAGTGATAACCTAACAATTGATTAGGGGGTGGGTAGTTATTAAATTAATTAAGATATTGTACCCTGCACAGGGTTGAGTGCTTATATAGGCTCAAGGTTTTTGGGAAGGCCTGGAATGGTAAACCTATCACCTTGTCTTCACGAAAGGTTGGTAGGGTCCGCATGATGCTTAGCTTGAGCCGATGGTTTAGGAAATGTTACCAGGATAACCCAGGATGGGGGTCGGGACCTATGGAGACCTACCTAGGGTAACCATCTTAAGCCATGTGTTCACACTCTCTCTTTAGGGTTACTAGTATTTTGTGAGTTGAGTCACTTGAGTTCTACAGAGTCATGTGTATTGTTGTACATGCCTTATTGCTTGCTTGATGGTCTTCTGCTATCTCCTAGCACGGTGGGGTGGTTCCATTATGGGATCACATGGTCGGGTGGTAGTGCCACTTCCCATCGGATATCTTGGTTCTTACCTTCTTGCGAGGATCGGCTTCGCTGGTGGTTCTTGGTTCGTGACTCTTCTATCACCTCATGTTTGAGATTATTGTACAGTTGTGACCATGTGGTCATTGCATTATTAAACTTTGTAACCTTGGCTTTGTAACCTATGTACTTTAATCATTCTATTGAAGCCATGTAATTTATGGAATGTTGTAATTTGAAAGTTCAATGGGATGTATGTTATTTCAATTATCCTTTATCTTATGTATAAATGAATCATTGGAAGTATAAATATTGTAACTCTTTAGACCTATCTATATGGAATTAGTTTTTGAGTTTGAGTTAGTTATCGTAATTGAACTTCCCTAATTTAGATGGTTAATTGAATTAACATTGTAAAGTAGTTGTTATTTGAAGTAATCTTCATTGGTAACCCTTTAGGATGTCATTGTTAGACTTTCGCTTGTGTTATTATATGTGCAATGTTATAATGAATGTTCTTAATCTTTAAAAAAAAACTATTTCACCCTTTAGTTGCCTTGTAGCGTTGTATTCCTTTAAGGTTTCTGGCAGGGTATTACACTTGGTATCAGAGCCCATGTTTCAACACTGGGTACTCTGGGATGTAGTGAGCCCATTCAGCTTAACCTTATGTGTAGGTCTTAGTGTTTGGATTTCCCTTGCTTTATCCTATTCATAGATCTGAACCATTTTCTCTTTTACAGTTTTGGTCATGGTTAGGAAAGCTAAGGGAGTTGGATGTGTTGGTGGCCGCAATAGAGGTAGAGGTGGGGGATGGGGTCGAGGTTCATATCGCAATAGTCCTTTGCCACCTCCCACTCATGTGAGTGTGGAGCAGGAATAGTTAGTTCATCAGGATTCACTGCATGCAGAAGAGCAGGTTCTCGAAAGGGAAGAGCTGAGATGGATGTTTCAGGAGGTTCTAGCTAGGCTAGGACCCAAGCTTGAGGGTGAGCAACCCATCCATGCTCAGGTTGGGGAGTCACATCAGTATGTTTCAGAGGAGAGAGAGAGAGGTCTCCTAGAAGGAGGGAGGTCCCAATTGGTCATCACCCAGCTCCCTTGAGTCACATCAAGGACCTAATGAGAACCAACCCTCTGTTCTTTAATGGTCGAGGCATGGGTCTTGAGGCAGAGACTTGGTTGATGAGTTTGGATAAGTGTTTCACTATGTTTCCCTACAGTAGCAACACTAGAGTGAGATGTGCGATCATGTGTCTTGATGACTTTGCTTCGATCTGGTGGAGGTTAGAGGAGGAGAAGATTAGTTTGAGTATCAACACCATTTCTTGGGAGATTTTCTTAGAGAGATTCAGGGCATGGTTTCTCTCACTACAGTGGAGGCAGACTTGGGCAGATGAGTTCTACACTTTGCGGTAGTTTGGTATGTCAGTTGACCAGTTCGAGCATAGATTTTATGAGCTGAAACAATATGTTGGGATTGACAATGATGAGGCTATGCTCATGCAGCATTTCTTAAGAGGTCTTAATGATCGTATCAGTGGAGGGGTTAGAGTCTTCGAGCCAGCCTTAGTCAAGATAGCGGTGGTGAAAGCCAGATTGGTTGAGCAAAACCTCAGCCGTGCACATGGTGGACAGTTGGGAGTTCAAATAGGGAGTGTTCCTTTTAGTGGGAATAGAGCTCGTGGGAATTAGTCCCAGTCAGCTGCACCATTCAGGACTCCTCAGGCACCCGTTAAGGGTGGACAACAGCAGCAGCAACAGTAGCCGCAGAAACTGAAATAGTCCCAGGGCCAGCAGGGTGGCAACCCTCATCATAGAAGGAACAGGAACTAGCAGAGGAGAAAACAAGGTTTTCCAGGATAGTCTTCTTAGAGTGCATCTCAAGCCCCTAGCAGGGGAAGCTTTCAACAGTCCAGTGGGCCGACTAGACGCAGAAGACCAGGTAGAGGAGCTTGTTACTCTTGTGGGAATTTTGGCCATATAGCCGCATAGTGTCCTTAGTGTTCCCACTAGACGGGAAGTTAGAGGCCAGTTGCATCAAAGCCTATAGTAGGGGATGCTGGTAGATCCCATAGAGTGTTTGCAGTAGTGGATGACCGCCAGGCTGAGCATTAGGGGATAATTATTGAGACCATAGGTGTGTTGTGTGGTATCCCTATCTCAGTGCTTTTTGACTCTGATGCTTTAGATTCCTTTATTTCCTCGTCCATTGTGGAGCGGTGTGGACTTGCGTCTACTAAGTAGGCGGATAGGTGGCAAGTAGAGTTGGCTACCAGGGTGTGCATGTTCATAGATGTCTTTTTTCCTAGTTGTGAGTTGGACCTAGGACCCTTTGTGACTTCTGTTGACCTTCGAGTCATTCCTCTGTGGTCCTATGGAGTAGTGTTGGGGATGGATTGGTTATCATCTCACAGTGCTCATTTAGACTGTTGTCACAAGACAATAGAGTGTTTGGATGACCTTTGCAAGAAAGTGGGGATCGTTGGAGTTCAGAGATCGATATCCTTACGTATGATTTCCGTTATGCAACTTAAGCGGTGTATGCATAGAGGATGTCAACTTTTTACAGTAACTCTTGAGGATATGGATGAGGGAGAGAGTCAAGAAATCGCTCTTGATGGTCACCCTATTCTTCAAGAGTATGCTAATGTGTTTCCATTGGAGATTCCTAGTATGCCTCCGAAGTGAGACATAGACTTTCGCATTGACTTGGTTCCTAGTGCAGAACCTATTTTGAGAGCTCCATATTGGATGACTACTCAGGAGCTGAGTGAGTTGAAGTTGCAGATGGAAGAATTGTTGACCAAGGGTTTCATTCATCCTAGTGTCTCTCCTTGGGGTGTGCCTGTTATCTTCGTTAAGAAGAAGGATGGTTCTCTTCGGTTATGCATTGATTACTGACCGCTGAATAAGGTAACCATCCGGAATTGATATCCATTGCCTTGTATAGATGATCTTTTCAATTAAGTGAAGGCAGCCAAGGTGTTCTCTAAGATTGATCTGAAATTTGGGTATCATCAATTGCACATTCATGATGTAGACATTCATAAGATGGCATTTCATACTCGTTATGGTCACTAGGAGTTCACAGTGGTGCCATTTGGGTTGACAAACGCGCCTTCAGTTTTCATGTGCCTCATGAATGGGGTTTTTTGAACCTACCTTGATCATTTTTTCCTTGTGTTCTTGGATGATATATTGATTTATTCTAGATCTATGGAAGAGCATGAGGGTCACTTATGACAGGTATTGCAGTGCTTGAGGGAGAATCAGCTTTATGCCAATTTCTCAAAGTGTGATTTCTTCTAGACGGAGGTGAACTATCTTGGTCATGTGGTTTTAGGAGAGGCTATATCTATGGATCCTTCCAAGATCCAAGCCATAGTGGATTGGCCAGTGACGACCAATGTTTCAGAGGTTTGAAGTTTTATGGGTTTGGCTGGATATTACCATCGCTTTGTTCAGGGTTTTTCCTAGATAGGTCACCTGATTACTTCTCTTCAGAGGAAAGGGAAGAAGTTTGTTTGGTCAGAGCAGTGTGAGTCAGCATTTCATGCCTTGAAGGAACTCCTTGTTAGTGCTCTAATTTTGGTAGTCCCTGATCCATCTCAAGATTTTATGGTATGCACAGATGCCTCTTTAGAAGGTATAGGTGCAGTGCTTATGTAGGATGGTCGTGTGGTTGCCTATGAGTCTCACAAACTCAAGGACCATTAGTTGAACTATCCAGTTCATGATTTGGAGTTGGTAGCTATAGTGCATGCATTGGTTAGATGGCGTCATTTTCTGTTAGCGTGTCGATTTGAGCTGCATAGTGATCACCACAGTTTGCAGTATATTTTCATGCAGCCGAACTTGAATGCTTGATAGTGAAGGTGGATGGAATTCCTCTGCGAGTATGATTTTGAGGTCTGATATATTTAGGGGAAGGAGAATGTAGTGGCTGATGCTTTGAGTTGAAGGTGGCATGAAGTTTCAGCAGTGTCCCTTGGAGTGGACTTGAGACAGAGAATTCTTGGAGTTCTTCCTCAGGATTCTTGGTATCAGGATGTTAGAGCCGTGTTGGAGTCCAAAAGGCCTTTAGAGGGTAGATTTTTTGGTTATAGCCTTGAGGCAGTTGATCTTCTTCATCATCTTGGCCAGATCTGCGTACCTCCTTTGGAGGGTCTTCATACTCTGATCATGACTGAGGCCCATCATACACCTTATTCGGTACATCCAGGTGTCAAGAAGATGCACGCAGATCTGAGACAGATTTATCATTTGGCTGGCATGAAATGTGACATTGTCGACTTTGTGTCAAAGTGTTTGGAATGTCAGCAAGTGAAGGAAGAGCATCAACACCTGGTAGGGCTTTTACAGCCTAATATAGTACCAGATTGGAAATGGGACATCATTTCCATGGATTTCATTGTTGGGTTTCCTATCTCTTCATGTCAACATGATGCCATCATGGTCATTGTTGACAGGTTGACCAAGGTTGCTCATTTTGTTCCTATTCGAGCTTCCTATATGGCAGCAGTGGTGGCTCGTGTGTTCTTGGAAGATGTAGTGAGATTGCATTGGATTCCAAGGCAGATCATCTCTGATAGAGATCCTGTCTTTACGTTAGCATTATGGACCTCACTTCAGCATGCTTTGGGGACTTAGTTGAACTTCAGTTCAACAAATCATCCACAGACATATGGTCAGACTAAGCGTGTGAACTAGGTTTTAGAGGACATGCTTCACATATATGTTATGGACCAGTAGTCACGTTGGGAGGATTATATTTATCTACTGGAGTTTTCTTATAACAATGGATATCATAGCTCCATAGGTATGTCTCCCTTTTAGGAATTTTATGGTCATCCTTCTCATACTCCTTTGAGTTGGGATCGGTTAGAGGATAGGGTGCTTATTGCATCGGATATTTTTCGAGAGATGGAGTAGTAGGTAGAGAAGATTCGTGAGCATTTGGCAGCTGCATAGGATAGGCAGAAGAAGTATCCAGATGCTCATAAGGTAGATTGTCAGTTTTCTGTTGGCGACCATGTGTTCTTGAGAGTGCGTCCACGGAAGAGTCCGATCCGTTATGAAAAGGGTTCTAAGTTGGTGCCTTGTTTTGTTGGTCCTTTTGAGATCCTTGAGAGGATAGGACCTATTGCCTATCATCTTGCCTTGCCACCGAGTCTATCCCACATCCACGATGTCTTTCATGTTTCAGTTCTTCGACCTTATCACCCTGATGTGACTCATGTTCTTGATTGGAACTCCTTGCAGGTCGAGGACAAGTAGCTATCCATGGAGCCCATGCAAACTCTTCAGCGTCGGGATTTGACCCTCAAGGGTCGCACCATCGACCAGGTAAGGGTCCTATGGGACCCAAATGATGAGACCTCGGTGACTTGGGAGGATGCAGCAAAGATGAGAGAGCTCTATTCTTATCTATTTTAGGCTTCCAGGAGTAAGCCTAGTTTTGGGGGGGAGAATGTAGTACCCCTTCTCAATCGAACTTATTCGACTAATATTTTGTTGTTGTTTACTTTTCAGTTGATACATTCTGCTAGACATTATTCAGACATTTTGGATATTATTTCATGTTTATCTGGATATGAGATGTATGAGTTATTTTCAGTATTTCAGTACTTGTGATTGTAGCATTTATGGATTATTGCATTATACTGACACCTTACTTTACCTGTGCGATGGGTCATATATATGTTGCATGTCTGCGATTGTATTGGATGCAAGGGGATGATTTTCCTTCACTCACTTCGATGAGACAATGAACATCGTGATTCTCTTTCATCGGTGTGTATATCGTGTATTCTATATTCATATACATGTATGTGTGATGATGCAGGATATTGCAAGAACAAGTACCGGGTAGGTACGGCGTATCATCTCCACCTAGCTTCACAGGTCTGAGCGTGCCTTATATGTTTGATGGAAGTGGAGGAGATAGCTATTGACCCTAATTCTTACCCTCAGTCTACTCTTGTGAGTGTCATCAGTCGGTCGTCCGTTCCTTTTGTTCGGCCTTTGAGTCTTCTTTCTTTTTCCTTGATTTGTGTGCTATAGTGGGATTGGTTATTTAGTTAAGTTTAAGTTGTCATTCATTGTTGGTATAAGCAATTAATGCATTATTATGCCTTTGTGTTATGAACTTAGCTTATTTGGTTAATTTATTAGATTTAAATCTATGGGTGTTTTATTTTGAAAAGTAACCATGTTTAAATCATATAGATAAATAAAATATATAAGGTTAATTCTATTGATTTTAGATTTAAAGAAAAACAAAAATAGAGTTAAAATTATTGATTTTTACTTTTGTTGAAAAATTAATTAAATTCCATTATGAGAGAAATGTATTGTTTTCAAAAAAAAGAAATTCCCATTTACTTTTGAAGGAAATAGAACAAGTCAATTTTATTATTTAAATGTTTTGGGTGAGAAAAATATTTCAACCTAAAAGTTTAGGTTAAAATACTTTTTTCCTATTTAACCCTGGAAATATTTTTGGAAAACGAATGCTTGTTTTTGGAGGAGAAAACAAATTCTGGAAAATTGCTTGGAAGGAAGATTTTGGTTTTGGTCTGGTAATTTGTTGAAGGAGAAAAGCTCACAAATTTCTTCGAGGAAGCTCCATAGGTTGGATGATTTCTAGTTTGTTGTTTTAAAAAATATATATGTTTCTTTCCCTTCTTCTGTGTGTTGTTAAAAATTTGCTTAAATGAGTGTGGTGTTATGGAATTTGTTTGCTATGAAGATTATTGATAATCCCAATCTATTTTGTCATTAAAATGCAATTTCAAACTCTCCCAAATCAATTTCATGAAAGTTTTGGTTTAAAAATCCATTCTTCATTTTGATTATGCAAGAAATTTCATTTCTTGGTGATGGTAGTTTTGTTTATTTTTGTGATTTTGGGTAGAGTCATGCTGGCAAAATTTTGCCAAGAAATTTCCCTTCATGCCTTCAATTTTAACAAAAAAAATATAATACTTCCTTGTATTTTCCAAACTGGGGAAAAGTTGTGAGTTAAATTCTCCTTGTTCTATTCTTGTTTGACAAAAAAATTCCAATTGGGCAATGGTAATCAATTCATTTCCTAGACAATTTGAATTTGGAATTGAATTTGTTTGATTTGGGAAACAAATTTTTATCTATGTTTTGTCTCAGAGATTTTTCTTGCTAGTAAAATTTAGTTAACAATCATTAATTTAATTTTTTTCAATTTTGTTCTTTTTCCAAGATTTGTTTTTGTTTTATTTAACTCTGTTTTCTCAGAGTGGGCAAGAACAGAGATTTAAATCTCTGTATGTAATTTGGAATATGTATGTAATTTGTCTATGTTTTAAAAATAAATTAATTAAAAAAAATTAATAAAACGTACTGGTTTGGGGGCAGGGGCGGGGAGTAGGGCTCAACCCAGCCACACACCCTCCTTAGGCAGCATGCTACATCCCCATACAGGGGTTAGCAGCAGCACTGCTACTCCAAGTATGAGGTTATCAGCACTACTACCTCATACTTGGGGCAGCAGGTGCTGCTGCCATGGAGGCCTTGGGCCCCATAGTATTAATTACTATTTTTTTTAATATTTTTTTTAGTTTTAAAAAAAATATAAATGTAAAAATAATAATAAATATTAATGTTATTAAATAATAATATAATATTATTGTTATTTAATAATAATAATAGTATTAATGTTATTTAATATTAAATAATAATATTAAAGTTATTTCGTAATAAATATTAGTATTAATATTAGTATTATTTGAGTTATTTGTATTATTTTATTTTTTGGGTATTATGGGAAAAAAAAAAAAACGTTATTATTGACTTTGGGTATAAAGGTGAAAATTATTTAAATTAAATATTATATATTTTTTTAATATATATATGTAATATATTATAATCATATAATATTATATTCAATGAATATATATTATATTGAGATTATATATATATATATAATTGCGATTTAAATGTTGACTTGGATATAGTCGATTTGGATAAATTATAATTTAATCATAATCAATGATTGGGGGGTTTAAATTTTTATTGTGGTTTCAATTAATTTTATTAGACATGTGACTTCATTGTTTCCTTATGTTAAAATAGATGTGATTTCTTTATTGCAAGTATTTTATGTTGTCAACTTCTTGAAAGAAAGATTGCTTGTTTAGGATCTTGTGTTAATAATAATTTTAGTCTATCTTTAAATGTCGTTGCAATTTTGGTAAGTTGTCATGATGTCGTTTGATGTTTAACCCTTAGCTAGGTGTCGTTGTTTTAACCCTGAGGATGTGAGCCATTGTGTGTTATGTTTCCTAATGGTTAATCCTGGGTTAGTGTCTATGAGTCCTTCACTTATGCTATGTCAGGATTAGATATGGCTGTCAGTTTTGCCATAGAGTTCTCATAGAGAGACCTTTCCTGTTAGTGTCCTAGTAGAGAGAATGGCTTTCGAGTGGGGGCCGCACCCAAAGTGGATGGCAGGATAACCCCTCGAAAGTCAGATAATAAGTGATAACCTAACAATTGATTAGGAGGTGGGTAATTATTAAATTAATCAAGATATTGTACCCCGCACACGGTTGAATGCTTATATAGGCTCAAGGTGTGTGGGAAGGCCTGGAATGGCAAACCTACCACCTTGTCTTCATGAAAGGTTGGTAGGGTCTGCATGATGCTTAGATGGAGCCTAGGGTTCGGAAAAGGTTACCAGGATAACCCAGGATGGGGGTGGGGACCTATGGAGACCTACCTAGGGTAACCATCTTAAGCCATGTGATGACACTCTCTCTTTAGGGTCACTAGTGTTTTGTGAGTTGAGTCACTTGAGTTCTGCGGAGTCATGTGTACTGTTGTACTTCCCTTATTGCTTGCTTGAGGGTCTTCCACTATCTCCTCGTACGGTGGAGTGGTTCCATTATGGGATCACATGGTCGGGTGGTAGTGCCAATTCCCATCGGATATCTTGGTTCTTACCTTCTTGCGAGGATCGGCTTCGCTAGTGGTTCTTGGTTTGTGACTCTTGTATTAGCTTATGTTCGAGATTATTGTACAGTTGTGACCATGTGGTCATTGCATTATTAAACTTTGTAACCTTGGCTTTGTAACCTATGTACTTTAATCGTTCTATTGAAGCCATGTAATTTATGGAATGTTGTAATTTGAAAGTTCAATGGGATGTATGTTATTTCAATTATCCTTTATCTTATGTATAAATGAATCATTGGAAGTATAAATATTGTAACTCTTTAGACCTATCTATATGGTATCAGTTTTTGAGTTTGAGTTAGTTATCGTAATTGAATTTCCCTAATTTGGATGGTTAATTGGATTAACATTGTAAAGTAGTTTTTATTTGAAGTAATCTTCATTGGTAACCCTTTACGATGTCATTGTTAGACTTCCGCTTGTGTTATTATACATGCAATGTTATAATGAATGTTCTGAATCTTTAACAAAAGAAATTGTTTCACCCTTTAGTTGCCTTGTAGCATTGTATTCCTTTAGGGTTTCTGGCAGGGCATTACATGAATAGACGTCAGATTAAAAACACATAAAACATTGTGCTTCACAAATCATGCATCAACAAATGAACTATTCAACCAACCAAGCATTCAAACTCGTCAACTTGTCTTATCAATCAATAAACATCATTATCATTGTTCTTATCAAATATTATCATGGGTCTTATATAGGTTGTGGTATACTCGAAACCAAACTATGTCCTATCTTAGATGAGGTACTACATTCCCTGAAACCAAGCAACATGATCATCCTTTCACTATAACATTATCAAATTTGGCAACAAGATCAGAATGGTTGTTTGACTTGTTTAAATTTGTGAATCTTATGTACTCCTTGATTTATTTTTGTCTTTGACCATGTTCCTATGTTGCTCGATGATGTCATTGAGTGATTTAGAATGGTTAGGATGACTCACGATCTTTCTTGTTTTTATTTTTTTGTTTGTGGAGTGTTTCGTAACATTCTGCGGCGAACAGACATAATGTCTTTAGATGGTTGAACGAATTCTCGTGTGCAATATGTTTGTTTTACGCAAAGGGGTTGCATTATTGACCCAACCCTCATTGCCATGGTGCACCACATCCATTTTGCCATATCAAAATAAAGGTTCTCACCTACTATTTGAATTTGTGAAAGCAATATTTCATCACATTAATCATTCTTCACTTCTCACTTGTGTTTCTTCTAGCTAACATTTCTTCCACATCTAAATTCCTTTAACTAATATTTCTTTTGTCAGTCATTTTTGTCATCTTGGTCTAGTCTTGGTATTATTTTCAATAAATCAGCCACTTTTCATAATTTTTTCTACCAATTCCTTGAGGGGGAATCCATATATGTTATCATTATTTAGGGCAAATTTCTTGATTGTTCTTTGAAACAACTCTCATAATTGAATTGTCTTAAATAGGGTCAAAATGTAGACATCTAAAAATGGTCAACGCTTGCGATGTCATACTTTAACATGTCTGTGTGACCTTATTTTAGGGTTTTCGCATCCTCTTAACATTTCTTCTATGTCGAACACTTGATCTTTATTATTTGTCGACATTTTGTCATTCTTCTGTGTTTCTTGCATTTGTCGCATTCTCAATTAGGTCTTGTCAATATTATCATTATCAATATTATCATGTCAATAGATCATCGTCAACCCTTCTCAATATCAAATTAGGGTTTTGTCTTGATCAATCAACAATTTATCATTTCTTGTCAATTTAGATCATTACTATCGGTCCTCTTCAATTGGCGTCTATCAATTTCATCCTTGTCAATCTTGATCAATTTTTCATTGATCTCTATCAATCAATATTGACACTTTATCAATTATCCATTTTTTATCATTAAATCATGATCAAATCGACCCTACATCAATTATCTTTTGTCAAGACCTAATTGTTTCTCTTGCATTTCTAATTCATATCACAGGGTTTTCTAATTTAATCATTTAATCCTTTTGTCATTTTCCTTCTAGGTTTTAATAAATTTATTTATTTTATCCTAAGTCCCTTTGTCACAATTAAATATTTTTATTTAATTGGCTAACTACGAATTAATGAATAAGGAATATTTATTTATTGATTCTTTCTAATTTTCATTTTTCAAAACTTTCTAATTCTTAATTTCTTCTCATTTTCCTAATTTTATTTCATCAATATCAAACTAGTTCCTCAACTTTCTATTTTGATTTTGTCAACTAATATCCTCCCTAAAATCTATCCTATTTTCTGCTTTGTTTGAAATATATTACTTCTATAATTATCAAGTTCAAGGATTTAGCAATCTTATCTTGGCATGATCTTATCCTCTTGCATGGGAAAGTGTGTCATGACAATTCTTTTTCAATTTGATTTTTCCCTTTATTGAAATCAATTGTAAAATTTATTGATTTTATTCCAATGTTTGATCAATCACTCCAATTTCTTTGTAAATTGGATTCATTTCTCATTCATTTTTGAACCACATCTGAAGTATCCTCATGCCATCATTTTTGTTGCAAATGTAGCTAGGTCCTATCCCTTGATTGGGCTGACCTAGCTTCGTAAATTTAAATGTGGCCTTCGGCTTTAAATTTTTATGTGTATGTGCCTATTTGGGATATTATGTAACTTGAATTAGGGAAGGCCCTATTTGGACAAATTAATGTAACTTGTAATATGATTTGGGTCAGGCCCTACTTGTGCGACTTGGGTTATTTATAAATGTAATGTGTTATAAGGGCCAACCCAAATGTGTCTTGCATATAGGGCATGACCTTTTTTTTTATGTATAACCTATGGACCTAGTTTAGTGTGGCACCACCTCTAATACATTTGATTGTAATTTAATATATGCTAGCTGAATTAAAGAATTAAAGGTTAAGTCGCCTATAAGTAAAAAGTACTTATTATTATTCAAATCATCCTTTTCTAGTAAACTATCTCTGCAATACATCAACGAATTTGATCATATCTTCAGCAAAGTGTATTTGCCTTAGGAAATTAGCCTATAACAGCAAATTGATATCTTGAAGTCAATGAACCTGATTAAGGAGAGGCAAATCCATTCTATGTTGTGCAATTCTCATTTAGGAGAAGCGAATCTCCTTTTTGCTCAGTGAACTCCATATTGAGCTAGTGATCTTGTGTTTCAGACTGCCAAACATGCTAAGGACACATCTGTTATCGTATTGTGCAGGATAAGTTGTCCTAAGCACTTGTCATTGTAATTATCCACTGACTGTGATTAATCTAATATAATAAGAGACTTCTTGTTGGATTTTTCACCTCCAAGAGGGAGGTTTTCCCAAGGTATCACTATGTTATGTGTGCATTTGTGTTTTCTTGTTCTTTACTATCAATCTGATTGAAAAGTTTAACATAAAACTAATAATTTTCATTTGCCAATCTTGTTTTTTGTTCACATTTTGCACTTGTAGGTGATATCCACATAATCTGGAGGAAAAAGAGAAACAATGGAGGTCAATGGAGGAGATATCTGCATCATTAATTTGCATTTTATTTTGATATTTCATCTTCATTTCCTTTATTAAGTGTATTAGGGTATTTTCATTTGCATTTTAGGTTTGTGGTTGCCTGATTTTGTGCTTTTGATGTTTATTCTAAATTTCATGATTACAATCGTAATAGCTGAAATTTCTTCAAAGTTGTTTACTATTTTTGGTAATATGATATTTCATGTTCCCATGCAGTAGTTAATTAATGTTCACTACAATGGTGTAAGAGAATTCAAATTCTTGAAAGGGTATGTATACATCTTCATTGTTGTCTCTAATTATTTTAGTGTGTGTATCTAATTTTTCTTCATCTATGTAAAGCTCAAATTTCTGTAGATGTGCAATGAGATTTACAGGCCAAATCTGGCCATTACAAAAAAACCTCATCAGGCAAACTATGAGAATATTATTACTAATACATTAGACATACAAGGTAGGCTCTGAGTGGCTTCTATTGAATCATTTATTCATGAAATAACTTTTAATTCTAGCATATCATGCATGCGGAGCTTTCTTCAACCCATAAAGGGCTTTCTTCAACTTGTAGACTTAGTGTTATTTTTTTGGAACTTCACAACCCATAGATTGTTCTACATAAACTTCCTAATCTATGTAACCATTAAGGAATGCAAATTTCACATCCATATGAAATATTAGCAACTTGTATTGTGTTGCAATAGCTAATATAATCTTGATTGTATCAAGTCAAGCCACATGAGCAAAATTTTCTACATAATCCACTCCAAGAGTTTTTGCAAACCCTTTGGCAACTAGTCTTGCCATATGGTGATCTATTGAACCATCTGCATGATATTTGACTTTGTAAATCCATTTCACACCAATCACCTTCTTACCTTTGGAAAGTGGAACTAATTCCCAAGTATTATTCTTATGAATGGAATTCATTTCATCATTCATAGCATTAACCCATACGTGTTCTTTCCCTGCTTCTTCATACACAGAGGGTTCAACTTTAATTGTATTAAACAAAGAAAAGTTAGCAACTGAATTTATATTGGTACCTTTCATGGAACGGATGCTGGAGGTGATGGTGGAGGTGAATCTTCACCTAAGTTTGTGCTACTTGAAGAACTAGGTGAGCTTGGAGGACTAGAACTGGAGCTTGTACTTGCACTTGAGATTTTAGGGAGAGGAGGAGGAACACTATTATCTTCCATGTTTATATTCATTGATGGATTTTTTTGCATGTCATCTTTCCACTGCCATACTCCCCCTTCATCAAAAATCACATACCGACTAACTATTCATTGCTTTGTCTCAGGATTATAAAATTTGTAGCCTTTAGTTGCAGTAGAGTATCCCACAAAGGTACTAAGTTGGGATTTGGCATCCAACATCTTCCACTTTTGAAATAGAATATGCACATATGCCAAGCATCTAAAGACTCAAAGATGAGCCATTGAAGGCTTGTGACCACTCCAGGCTTCCTCTGGAGTTAGATTTTGAACTGATTTCGTGGGACTACAATTGAGAATATATATTATAGTGGCAACTACTTCTCCCCAAAAACTATTTGGAAGATTTTTTGTCTGCAACATGCTTCGTGCCATTTCCATAATGGTACAGTTCTTTCTTTTAGAAATACCATTTTGCTAAGGTGTATATGCAGTAGTAAGCTATCTCTAGATGACATTCTTAGCACAAAAATCAGAAAAATTATTAGAAGTAAACTCTCCCCCTCTATCGGTTCTGAGTATCTTGACAGGATACCCGCTTTGTTTTCAGCTTGTGCATTAAAATTCTTGAAGCATGCAAAGGCTTCAGATTTTTTCTTCAAAAAATAAACCTAAGTGTTGTGAGAGTAATCATAAATGAATGTCAAAAAATAAAGGTTCTTACCCAATGATGACTCTTGCATATCACCACAGATGTCAGCATGCACAAAATCTAGAGGAGATTTGGCTCTCCAAGAATTTCCCACCGGAAAACTGTCTCGGTGATGCTTGCCAAGTGCACACCCTGAACAAACTTCTTCTTTTGCCTTGATTGGAGGAAGACCTCATACCATATTCTTCTTATTCAACAAAGTTAGCCCTTGAAAATTCAGATGACCATATCATTGATGCCATAACCATGAATCATCTATGGTTGATTTTAGTGTATGTAACTTAGTAGAAACCAATTTGAGAGGAAACAGTCTATTCTCTTTCATATAAGTCTTTGCTACAAGATGATGATTATTCGATTTATCAAAAATCTTGCAGCAACTATCTTCAAATACAACTTTATAGTTCTTTTCTAAAAGTTGTCCTATACTCAAAATATCTTTCTTTAGTTCTGGCTCAAAGAAAGTATTATAGATATTTGTAGTGTCTCCTTTCTTAGTCTTGACTGCAGGGGTACCTTTTCCCATTACATCAACCTCCTTATCATCTCCAAATTTAACTTTACTCCTCATTGAATCATCTCATTTGACAAAGAAATTAGATTTACCTATCATCTGATTTGAACAATCATTGTCCAAGAACCAGACATCCTCTTTGGGTTCTTTTGCCAAATTACATGAAAAGATTCTAGAATTCTTTGCGTCAGAAGACTCTTCTGCATAACTAGATCTTGACTTATTGAAGTCAAATTTCTTCTTCCTGCACTCAGATTCATAGTGCCCATATCTTTCACAATATCTGCACTGTATACTCCTTCTATCAATAGAACTTCTACCTCTTTCTCTTTTATTTCCTCATCCTCTTCCTCTACCTCTTCCTCTATTGTTACCAGAAGATTCACCTTGAAATTTAGTAGTATGAGAGGGAGGAGATTTGGATTTTTCCTTAATATTAATAGAAGACAGGAAATCTTGAACAAAAATTTCCATAGAACGTTGCATGTTCTCTTCATGAGACCACAAAGAACCAATTAATTCTGCAACTTTAAAAGTAGTTATATCTTTAGTTTCTTCAATATCAATTACTACTAGATCAAATATAGGAGGAAGAGACCTGAATTTTGTTTTTTGCAATTTTCTGATCTGATATAGTTTCACCGTGAGTCCTAAGCTGATTCACAATACCTTGAGTCCTTGTAATAAATTCATGAATAGACTCAGATTCTTTCATCCTCAAATTTTCAAATTCTCTTTGAAAAGTTTGAAGCCTTAGCAATTTGATTTTATCTATACCTTGGTATGTAGTTTGTAGAGCTTCCCATGCATCCTTTAACTTTGTCAGACTGGCAATTCGAGGAAAAATTGAAACATCCAAGAAAGATTGAATGGTGAAAAGAGATTTGTTATCCTTCTTTCTATCTTCTTTCATCTGACTTTTTTATTGTGGTGTCCATTTATTGAATGCATTTTGATCAATAGGTTCTATGTATCCACCTTCCACAAATTCCCGGAGATCTTGGGATAAAAGTATAGTCTTCATCTTGATACTCCAATAATCATAGTTTTCTCCAGTAAATAATGGAAGCTGAAATGCTAAATCCTTTCCATTAGCCATCTAGACACTACCTACACAATCAAAAAAATTCTTGCAACCTACTTTGATACCAAATAGAAGATTATCAATTGAACAAACACAAAAACTAAACTAAAAAGAAGATGATTGATGTGAATTTCTTAGAACTAAGAAATATATTGTGTGCATTATCTTGAATAGAAAATGTAATTACATAGTCTCTTATATAAATAGAGAGCTGATCAATGAAAAAAAGAAAGCAAAAAAACTTAAAAAATAGTCATCGACTGCCTTACTACATGCACAACAGTGAAAACAAAGCAAAAAACAAAATAAAAAACATAACTTTTCTTTATTATGTAGCAATATGTTTTATTAGCTAGGAAAAACACAAAACATGATCTTTTGCATTCCAACACATCATTTGTATCTTCACAAAACATGCCATTGTTATCTCGAAAACCACTATCAAGGTAGCCAAAAGTAATGGTCTACAGGCTAAGCATGGTAACCATACTTCTGTTTTGACAGACATAAATACTATCCATTGTTAAATATCAAGATGGAGGCTCATGGCATGTTCCCATGCAGCTGCTTAGCTTATTTTTGGTAGCAGTTGCTGCTCAACTTTTCTAGAAAATATCTGTGGAGCTGGTGGCCCCATGAGTATTTATTTTTCTACTTATTTTTTAAGAAAAATCTTTAAAATGGTATTAATAATATTAGTAATAATTTGTGCACAATAAAAAATAGAAATAAAATGTTAAAACAAAAGAGGGAAACAAATTTGTCAAGCCACATGGCATTTGTAGCAATATGCAGTTGCTACTTATTTCCTGCCCCCCTATTTTCCCACAACTTATTTTTGATTCCTAAATAATAGGTGCTCCACTTAAATAGCAAAAGATTATAAATTCTCCTTTTCCAAGAATTATAAATTTGCATGGGTACACTCCAACTGCTTAAAATTAAGCAAAAAATGGAGTTAAGCAACTGCATGGGAACATGAGGTTAAAGGGCGACTAATTTGGTGCTTTTAATGATTGGTGTCTTTTCTTGTAATTGTAGTTATATTATTGAAAAAGCTAATAGAATATTTTTTCAGATATTAATTATAATTTTTTTTTTTTTTTTATATTTATTTTTAAATTTAATAAATAAAAATAATATCTTTAATTATGTATTTTCTATATATGAATGGTTTTTTATATCTTTATTAAATGAAATAATATTTTAAAAAAATTATAATCATTGAATTATTATATAATTTATTTATATCACAATATACCAAACATCATAATTGATAATAATATTCTTATTTTATATTTGTAATTATTTATTTGATATATTTAATATTTAAATTTTTTTGTTGAATTAATTTAATTTAAAGGAAATAATTTTTTTTTTAAATATATCAAACTAAAATTTTTTATTTTATTTTTTACTTTTAATTATATTTGGTTAAATCTTAAAGAATATTCATTACATGAAATGTCCAAACACTTAGTTCATTAAAAAGATGATAAAAAGAAACATTTTTTTGTACTCTTGTGTGTGTATATACATGCACACAAACAAAAGAAACCTCTAAATAAAGATTATTGACCAATAGCATATAAAACAAAATAATGAAAAATAACAATTTTATTTTTATTAGTGAATTATTGAATTACTATTATAAAAATTTGAAGTCAACTCTCCTTTAATTTCATGTTCACTAAACTATTACACACAATTATTACAAGATTTCATGTCACTTCTAATAATTGTCAATGATGTACATAAATTATAAAGTAACCATCTTTTTAAAAAACCAAATAGTCTTATATTATTATTATTATTTTTGATCGGTAATTGGTTGAAGCCTGAATAGCTCTTGACTGGAGCTATGAACTAGTGGGGACATAGTAAGGGGCCCCATCCCTAGTCTTATATTATTTATCAGTCTACTTTATTTAATTCTTTTTTCAAAACAACATTTGACATTACCTAAAAGATCAATATTTTCTCTATTTTGATGAATAATGTATTAGTTTTTAATTTCAAGATTTATTTTTCTTGTTTTAAACTAAGAAATGTATTTTTTTTGCTATTTTAAACATAGGCATTTCAATTCCATTTATATTTTGTAATGTTATGTAAATAGAATGTTACTATGTTTTAATAATTTTTAACATATCTTTCAATTGATAGTTTGCCATGTGTATCATAGCTGAACTAAATTATTTCAACACATTTAGTCAAAATTTCATATCATATTCTTCATAAAATATCAAATTTCTCAAAATATTTTTAAAGGGTATTGTATCCTAAAAATTTGAACCGAAATGTTATTTATTTAATTGAATTATATTAAGTTCTATGTAATGTTGTGCCTATAATGAATCCAATTTAAGCCAAAGATTGCCCTAACAAATATAACTTACTTCGACCCAATAAAATATTGATACATGGAATTTCTACAATCCATAATATAGAGCAAAAAAATTTTTTGGATTCAATTGTGTATAAGATTTTTGCATCGATGTTTCGGATCACATGTTCTGATCCATTATTAGGATAATGAGAGCTAAAGGAATAAATTAATTATCCTTTGACTTGATTCCTTTGGCTCTCATTAATCTTGATGATAGATCATGGAGTCTGATCAGAAATGTCAATACAAGAATCTTATACACAATCGAATCCGAAACTACTTTTGTCTTATGATACACAATTTACAAAAACCTATTGCTCTCAAAATTATTTGTTATGAGCTACAATTGGTACTTCATAAATTATCTATCAACTAGCCAAAAAATGATATTACTACTATGCTAAGAGGTAAGTACTTGCCACTAAACAAAGTAAATTTGCAATCACTCATCAATTACAAGATTTCATTTCTTATTCCAACTAATTCCAAGTTAGTTTTTACCATAATTTGAAACATTTAAATTTCAATTCTGAAAATGTAAATAAGTTTTAATTACTACACAATCTTATTTCAACTTTTAATTTCAATGATCATTATTTTTCAAATACTCTTAAACCAGGAGTGAATTCAAATTATATTAGTCAATATACTGAAAACCAAAGATCTTTGAAACATTGACTTAATAAACTAGTTTCTTCTACAAAAACAATAATTTACTATAAAATTATAGACTAAAGCACAAATCTAATATACTAGTTTGTAACGTGTCTTAAATGCTCCTTCCATTAAACCTTTATACTAATCTAAAATGTCTCACTCCTACTCTCCCTTCTTACATATTTCCATCTCTATATATTTATCTTTCTTATCTTTTCTATCAACACTATTGACAAGAACTTAATGTATTGTATCTATTATTAAAAAATGTATCTCGTTAAATTTTTTACTTCCTAAATAAATTCACCTTAAATTATCTACAGGGGAATTTATGGCTTTGATTTTATTTCAATACGTACATGGGGATTAATGGATTTTACTTTATTCCATTGTTTTACGTGTTTCTTTAAAGTCTCCCACGATTCATTCTTCCCTATTGATTGCTTGTAATAGAATAGCTCTAGCCTTTTCAATTTCTCTAATCCCTCCACTTTCTTCAATTTCGAATAGCATTCAATTATACTAAATTGTTGAAGACATGTCATAGCTCCATCCTGCAATTTTGGTAACTCCTGTAATGAATAGAGGTATTCAAAATACAAGAAACGTAGTTGTGGAAAGCTTCCTGGCTTTCCAAAGGCCTTTGCCAATTGTTTGCAACTATCATTCCCCTTTATTTTCAATGCCACTAGATTGGGCATTGCTTGTAATTCCGGAAAATCACTACATTCACAATTTTATAAATGTAATACCCTCCGATTTTAAAAATCATGTATCCAATTTGGCACACTAAACTTCCATAATGTAAGTCTTTGCAGATGTTTGATTGCCCTTATTTTCTCTGAAAACTGCAGAAACTCTGTTCCTTCATTCAAGATTTCCAGATGAAGCATCTTCACCAGCTGCGCAAGGATCCCTTCTTTCGTCCTCTTACACTCCATCTCATGCTCCATCTCATGCTGAAGTTGTAACTGTTGGGTATATGAAGCCCCCCCAGACTCTTCATTTCATATCTGGTATATTTATATAAATGGCTGTGTGTAGCTCATACATGATGTACTGTAGAACTGATATTGGTTAATAAGACAATTCCCTGCGTTTCTAGTGGACTTAGCCACTTAGTGGTGATGTTATGTGTTGTTGTGTTTTTGTTTCTATTTTGTTTTCTCTATTTTATTGTTGATTGTCATGTTTTTCTGCTCGGTTTAAAACTAACAATTGGTATCAAAGCCACGACTGGCTTGAGAAGAGATGGGATCCAACTGGATAGTTGATCCTGGATATGGGTGCCCTTACTTTGTGTTTGATCTTGACACTGAGTACTTTTATGTTATAGACAAACAAGCTAAAGTTTCAGATCATGAGGCCGAATCAAATGATGAAGCCGAATCAGTCATCAAAACATTTCTTGGCAGTCTAGACTCGATAGAGAGTGATTGTTGGAAATATGCCTCAAATTCTCCTGACTAGTGTTTGGGTTTAGTGGTGCAACTTACCCCGATGGAACAGCTTGTGGGAAGGTATCGGGTTATGGACTTTTCCTATCGGTGTAACTGTGGCCGATGAACATGTTCCGGACAAGTATCGGGTTAGATGGATTGAAGTTATCCCGATGCCTTGACGAAGTCGTCTTTGGTCATCGGGGTAGCATCGACTACCGGGAGCGGTCTTGGTCTGCTATATCGATACCCGATGAAGCCCTTCCTATCTCTAACAAACCTCAGAATATATGGTCTTGGGTTATCCCGATGACCCGACAAAGTTGGCTTTGGTCATCGAGGTAGTATCAGCTATGAGGTGAACCTGTTAGGAGTTATGCCAACACATGATGGATCCACCTTGGGTCTTCAGAGTGCTATCAGATATCAGAGGAGCCTATTGGATGTTATGCCGAAACTTGATAGAGTCGGCTTAGGTGATTGGGTTAGCATTGGCTATCGGGTGGACCTGTTCGGTGTTATGTCGATACCCGATGAAGCCGCTCTAGGTCATTAGAATAACCTATCCTAATGCAACAGTTGTCGGTGTAACTCTTGCCAATGAGCCAATGAAACCCTCTTCGTGTGATCAATTAATTCATGAGCAAGTCTGGGATGGTCGGATGACTTTCTCTATACCACATGATGGAAATGCACAAACGTTATCTAGTGCAGCTTAGCGACAAAGTGGTGGAGTGCAGAAAGAGATTCAGGAAGATGGGCTTGTTGGGATAGCTTTTTTGGGTGTGAGCTGATGACCCGATGAGGCCACCTTAGGTTATCGGGATAGCAGTTTTGAGCATCAGCCGATGACCCAATGAGGCCACCTTAGGTTATCAGGATAACAATGCGTGTCAGGATAACATTTCAGTGTTTGTTCTGATGGGCCAATGAGGTCGTTTGTTGGTTATCAGAGATCGAGGTAACATTTCATATGTCTTGCCGATGACCCAATGGAGTCGCCTTCAACGATCGGCTTTCATCGGGAGATAGGAGTAACATGTTTGTGATCTGCTCGATGGTCGATGGAGTAGAGACCGACTGTGGATGTGCACTCAAACCGGAGCCCAAAAGGTTAACACTTGGACATTGAACATGGTCTTGTTGGTATATATGAAGATGAACCAACCCAACTTCCTGGTGTATGTGGGATATTGTGTTTCTCATGAATGCAAACCGACAGTTAGACTTCCTTGTGGTTGGAGTGACTAACTATCAGAGTGGCTAGTGGAAATTGAAATGCAGGTGGATGGATGGAAGGCCATTGGATTCCATAATGGTTATGCTTAATCGATACATTGTAACCTTGGCTGTTATATAGGTGTTACCAGAGATGTAATGGATGTGATGAGTGAGAAGCTCAGAGTGGCACAGAGCAGAAGGCATGGAGTGTCATTAAGTATGATAGGAACTCCAAGATTCTTTGTCTTGCTCGATGTGTGAGGAGTGTGAGAGGTTACTATGTGATGTATGTCTAGATTCTTGTAATCCTGAGTGTTCTGCATTGGTGATGACTGCAATCCAAACTGTAGATTCTGAGAATAAATATTTGAGAAGAGAATCTAGAAAGTTTATTGTAATCGTCCATTTACTCAAAATAAAGTTGATGCTTTGCAAAAAGGATTAGAAAATTTGTTTGATGGCAACACACACAAGAGCACAAGAAACAAATGTTAGTGTTAGCAACAAAAGATTATCCTAAACAGGCATATCAATAGAGATATTAAGCATGAAATAGAAAGCATACAAACATAGCATAGATAAACTATACTCCTCCAAATGCTAATCAATATGCTCATAGTTGCTCCTCCCTTGTTCCTCTCCTCTCCAAGTTCCACATGAGTGTAGCTCTTAGCTTTTAGCACTAGCCATGGATGCCATATGGAGATTTAAGATGGTTTCATATGATAAGCAAATGCTATGCAAGTGTAGATAATGATGCTATAAAAAAGCTCTATGCTAATACCAGTATAACAACAATACTCTAATGCTTCCTTCTTTGCTTGAGGAGAAGGGTTATATTTATAGAGCAAATGGGGAAATGAAGGGTTAAGATTGAGCAATCTTAACAAGGGTTAGGATTGAAAGATATTTAATCCATGTAAGACTTTCAATCCAATCCCATGTTGACAAGTGTCACCATGAGGAGGATTGAGAGGAGAGATAAGGAGCGTTGAATGCTTGAGGGGACATGATGGTTACCCTAGGGGGTTGGGTTAGGGTTAGGTTAATGGATATTCCTTTTATCCAAGGGATAAATGAATGTGCAAGGGTTAAATGGTTACCTTAGTCGAAGAAATAAATTCTTTGAAGAGACCCATGAGTCAAAAGTATGGTTAAGTTAGAGGAAAGTCTCTAACCAAAGGTAAAAGGTGAGTTAACCATAAATGGTTATGTAAGAGCTTTTAATGGTTTGGAAGACTTTAGAGGTTAACCATTCGAAGACTTAAAGCCCTAAATGCCTTTCAAAGACTTTGAGGGCTTTGAGAAGTGACTCCAAGTTGCTTAGGAATGTGACAATATTTAGGGGGTGAATTAGGCTAATTAGAAGGAGTTAGAAGAATCTAGAAGAGATTTAGGCTTGCAAGTGGATTTTGTAGGAGAATGTAAGTGGGAGGAATTTTGGGATTTTCAATTAAAATAAAATCATTTATTTCAATTAAATAGTGTAATTTGCATTTGGATAGATATTTAAAGAAATATTAATTTATTTAAATGAGAATGTTAATTTTGGATTTAACTAAATATTAATTTATTTACATGAGAAAAAGGAAGATAAAGCATTTAAATGCTTGAAGACTTTGAGGGAAACTATTAAAGGCTTAAGAAGACTCTAGAAAGAAGCCATTAAGTTTAAAGACTTTAAGGGAAACCATTAAAGTCTTAAGAAGACTTTAAGGGAAGCCATTAAGTTTGAAGACTTTAAGGGAAACCATTAAAGGCTTAAGAAGACTATAGAAGGAAGCCATTAAGTTTGAAGACTTTAAGGGAATACATTAAAGGTTTCAAGTGAGTGAGGATAAATAGGATTTTAAATAAATAATTTATTTAAAATAGTTGTGCAACTTGTATTTGTAGGAAAATACAAGTGGGTGGAGGATAAAGGTGATTTAAATAAATGTTAATTTATTTAAATGTGAGAGATGAGATTTTGGGGGATTTAAATAAATATTAATTTATTTAAATGTGAGAGAAGATTTAATTAAACAAATAAGATTTATTTATTTAATTAATGGTCTGAATTTGGTTAAGTGAATTAAATCAAATAAATTCAATAATTTACTTAATTAATAGGAGAAGAGGGTTAAGATGAATTAATTAAATATTAATTAAATTAATTATTGATTGATGGTTAAATAATCAAATAAATACTAAATATTCATTTAATTAAGTGGACAGATTTATGTGACTACAAAAGTGATATCTCTTTGGTGGTGGGTTTTTTACTTGTAAAAGGTTTTTCCACATAAATATTGGTGTTTTGTCTCTGTGTGTTTGGATATGCGAATCATCTGCCTATATCATCTTAATGTATTGCAAAAGTTATAAAGGGATACCTACTTTATTCCCTGATTGAATTGACGTTAGGAAGGCGTTTCCATGTTGTCCTTTCTTTATAAGTGGTATCAGAGTTTGGCCTGTTTTGTTATCCCTATTGGGTAGGGTTGTTGTTGTGTCAATTTTGTTTTTAGTGGGAGTCTAGCAGAAGGTTTATTTGTCTTATTTAAGATGGTGAATGCTTATGGGCGAGTGGAGATCGAGAAATTCAATGGTGCAAGTTTTGAGCTATGGAAACTTAAGATGGAAGACTTGCTGGTTGATAGAGATCTGTAGGGTGTTGTGATTGTAACCTCTAAACCTTCAGGCATGAACCAAGAAGACTAGGATCTTGCAGATAGAAAAGCTAGAGGGTTAATCAGGCTCTATTTGGAAGATTCTATTCTATTGAATGTTCATGAGGAGAAGACTACTAATCTTCTATGGAAGAAGCATGGAGACATTTATCAGGGAAAGTCTCTGGTAAATAAGTTGTTCCTGAGGAAGAAGTTATATTCCCTAAAGATGGACGAGGGTACATCTGTTGCAAATCATTTGAATGTTTTCAACATGATCGTTTCTCAGCTAATCTTTGTAGGAGTCCAAATTGATGACAAAGATCGATGTATGCTTTTGTTACATTCTTTTCTCGACTCATGGGATCATCTGGTAATGACCATTGGGAGTACAAAAACCAAGCTCACAATGGAAGGTGTGGTTGCTTTGTTGTTGTCAGAAGAAACTCGAAGGAAATCTTATGAGATGGTCAAGGATGCTATCGTTGTTAGAGAAAACCAAGAGGACAAGAAGCCTAAATCCAAGTCAGAGGGAAGCTTCAAGACTCTCAGAAAGAATTCCAAAGTGAAGTGTTGGAATTGTGGGTAGACTGGTCATATCCGAAAGGATTGCAGAGAGAAGAAGAAGAATAAGAGTTCTTCATATTTTAGGTCCTCTCAGAATGAGGATGGAGATGCCTTCTGAGCTGCTTTGGCAAGTCAAACATCTGTCGGTGTCTGGTTCAATCACAATGCCATTAAGACTGGGTACCTTGGGTCTTTGGTAGTGATGCATATTCATCATGTATTGGTGAAAGTTCTTCATGTAACTAGAGATGTTAACATCTTGAAGATTCATAAGGGGTCTTTGGTAGAGATGTTGTAATCCTTAGTTAGGATATTTTTATATCAGGATATACTCTTGAGATGCATTTAAATTTTTGACATTATGTGTTTATGTTCATATGTGTTGGGAAAAATGGTGTCTCAACCTTGCATTTATGCGAGGTTACTATTTATAGTAAGTTTTTATTTGAGCACGAAATGGTGTGAAACTCTCCCTGAAGCTTCTGGTTGGCTAGATAAGCATTCCGGTAAAGTTGCGTCGCAAGGTCACAGCTAGTTTTGAAGATATTAAAGTTTTCGTCTTGGAGGGGTGCAATAAAATGTTTAAACTTAATTTTGGGGACTTTAGAGGCTCCGAAATGCCCTGAAAAGTTGCCGTAACCGACGAAGCGGTTACGAGGTGATAGAGCACTTTGCGAGCTTTCCGGCGCTTCAAACGGTTCATCAATCGGACACCCGGTTCTCAAGTTATGGCCTCCAGAAGTTTGTACTCCTGAAATAGGAAAAATAATTTGTATCGAATACATAAATGAGCTGTAAAAGGGAGCGACACGTGTTGATGTGTGCTTTAACATGTCATAGGGCATCTAGAAGGGAGATAAGGTCGGCTACACCTTATTGGGTGGTTTTAGCCCATGGTTTTGTAATACCGTTTGACGGTTTCTTATATTGTATCTCCTATTTATGAGGTGTGTGAGATAGAGGTTGTGTGTAAGAGTCTTATGGCTATTGAGTTGCCTCTGAATCTCTGATTAGTGCTACTCCTGCGAAGAGCTTGCTCTGCAAGTATTTTGTAATTTGTTTTGATTGCTGAATAAAATATTGAGCTGCTTTTGGAGGGTGGGGTTTTTCTCCCGAAAGGGTTTTCCCCACGTAAATCATTGTGTTGTGGTATGAATGCTATTATATCTATTTCTATTTTCTGTAACTGTTGTAATGATCTGAAAAAGTTTTGCATTACCCTCCTCTCAAGGTTAGTGTAGGAAGTTGTTTCCGCTACTTAGCTTCCTTACAAGTGGTATCAGAGCCTGATCACCTTTGGTTTCAATTGTGGGCAGTTGGGTTTTTTGAACTAATCCTGATTTGAGTGGGAGCTTGTGCAGAAGACACTTTTTGATCTTGTTGCAGGAATATTCAGATGGCGAGTTCGTCAGGGAGAATAGAGGTGGAGAAATTTAATGGAAGTAATTTTGAGATGTGGAAGCTGAAGATGGAAGATCTGCTAATAGATCGAGATCTTTGGGATGCTGTTGATGCGAATGTCCAAAGGCCCTCAGATCCTACTGCGACAGCTCAGTATGATGTTATGGACCGAAAAGCCAAGGGTCTAATCAGACTGTGCCTGGCAGACTCTGTTCTAATCAATGTCCATGAAAAAAACTCTGCAAAGAAGCTATGGACTAAGCTTGGTGAGATATATCAAGTGAAATCTTTATTAAATCAAATTTTCTTAAGAAAGAAATTGTATTCCTTGAAGATGGAAGAGGGTGGACGAATTGCAGACCACCTAGAAGCATTCAATATGATTGTGGCTCAATTAGTATCCGTTGGTGTTAAGATGGACGAGGAGGAGAAATGTCAGATCTTGCTTTGTTCTTTGCCTGATTCGTGGGATTCTCTTGTTATGGCTATCGGTAGTACTTCTGTTGTTTTGAAATCTGAAGATGTGGTGGGTGCCCTACTCGGTGAAGAGATGTGAAGGAAGGTATCCATCAGTTCAAAGGAAGCCCTAACCGTTCGTGGAAGACCTAAGGAGAAATGCAAGAAGAATGAGAAGCGCGGCAAGTCCAAATCCAAAGGGAGATCGAAATCTCCTGGAAAGTCCAAAGTCATTTGCTGGAATTGCGGTAAACCGGGTCACATCCGTAAGGACTGCAAAGAAGAAAAGAAGAAGAAAAAGAAAAAGTTCGATTCTGATTCTGAATCCGACAAGGAAGATGGCGATGCATTTATTGCGGCTTTGGCGACTCATACAGGTAATGATGCCTGGCTAATTGACTCAGGTGCATCTTTTCATATGACTTCCAATAGAGATTGGTTTTCTGAATATGAAGGATTTAATGGAGGTAAGGTGTACTTGGGTGATGATTCACATCTAGACATTGTTGGTCGAGGTAAAGTTAGAATCAGGTTTTCTGATGGTAGAATAAAAGGGATTAATGGTGTGCTGCATATCCCTGGATTAAAACGAAACCTGTTATCTGTGAGCAAACTGATAGATGCGGGTGTGCAGGTAGTCTTTTCTAAAACAGGATGTAAGATGATTAAGGGTGCTATGGTAGTTGCTAGAGGTGTCAGGTTTGGCACTTTGTATAAGCTTGAAGCATACACTGTTGAGTGTAATAGCACTTCTGTAAAAAGCAAATCTGCGGATACTTCACTGGAAGATTTGAAGGTTTCACCTTCAGCAGATGGAAATGGTTTTTGGGTACCTAAGGGTGCTCTTTCGTCAGAAGCAAAGTTACCTGCAGAGAAGACTATGTTATGGCACCAGAGACTTGGCCACATTGGAGAAAAGGGTCTAAGGACCTTGAAAAATAAAAACCTTGTTGAAGGTTTGAATGACTGTAACCTTGACTTTGATTTCTGTGAGCATTGCATTTATGGAAAACAAAACCGCGTTCAGTTTTACTCGAGTTCTCATAAAACTTGTGGTGTTTTGGATCTTATCCATTCTGATGTGTTTGGTCCAGTAGATGTCTCTTCGATTGGAAAATCCACATATTATGTTTCATTTATTGATGATTTTAGTAGAAGGACATGGGTTTATTTTCTAAAGAGTAAATCTGAAGTTTTTAGTCGTTTTAAAGAATTTAAAGCAATGGTTGAGTTGCAGACTGAAAAGAAAATAAAATGTTTGAGAACTAATAATGGCGGTGAGTTTTGCTCTAATGATTTTGATAGATTCTATAAAGACTGTGAAATTAACAGGCAGAAGACAACTCCGTATTCTCCACAGCAGAATGGAATTGCAGAAAGAATGAACAGGACACTGATGGAGAAGGCTAGGAGTATGTTGAGTGGTGCTGGTCTCGAACAAAAGTTTTGGGCTGAAGCTGTTGCCACTGCTTGCTACCTGATTAACAGGTCTCCTACATCAGCTCTTGTTGATAAAACGCCTATGGAAGCATGGTCAGGTCACAAGCCTTCATTGAGACATCTTAGAGTTTTTGGTTGCGAGGCATATGCACATGTGCCAAAGGAGAAGCGAACAAAGTTGGAGAACAAGGCTGTGAAATGTATCTTCATCGGGTATAGTTATGGTGTGAAAGGATACAAGCTTTGGGACCCTGTTGCACAAAAGGTAATTCATAGTAGAAGTGTTATTTTTAGTGAAATTAAGTCTCCTTCTGTTACATTTCAGCCAGAACAGACTAAAAAAGAAGATGTGATTCAACTTCCTTCTACACCTGAAAGAGTTGAATCGAGACCCCTAGATAGGCAAGAATTTGAGGAGAGCTCGTCTAGCTCTGAATCTTCAGAAGAGGAGGAAGAACCTCCAACTCAGCTTGTTCGAAGGTCTACAAGACATAGACAACCACCTGAAAGGTATTCACCTGATGATTGGAGATGTATTTTTGCTCTGAATACTAGTGTGGATGAACCGAAATTTGTAGAAGAGGCATTAGGTATGAATGATGCAGAATCCTGGAAGATTGCTATGGAGGAAGAAATGGCAGCTTTGAAAAAGAATGATACATGGGATCTTGTACCATTGCCTGAAGGACGAAAACCTGTTGGTTGTAAATGGGTGTTCAAGAAAAAGATTGGTTCAGATGGAAGCATTGAAAAGTATAAAGCAAGGTTAGTTGCGAAAGGCTACTCTCAGGTTGAGGGTGTTGATTACGGTGAGATATTTTCTCCTGTTGCAAAAATGACGTCCATTAGATTTTTGCTTTCTATTGCTACTGCTTATGATTTAGAGGTTGAGCAAATGGATGTGAAAACTGCTTTCCTTCATGGTGATTTGGAGGAAGATATTTATATGACACAGCCGGAGCACTATGTGGTGAAAGGCAAAAGTAATTTGGTCTGTAAATTGAAGAAATCTTTGTATGGCCTCAAACAAAGTCCTAGGATGTGGTACCAGAAATTTGATACATATGTGTTGAGTTTCGGATTTGAACGTTCTAAATCAGATCACTGTGTTTATTATAAATCTTATGGTGATCATTTCTTATTCATTGCATTGTATGTTGATGATATGTTATTCATTGGTAAAGGGAAAGGTATGATTTCAGAACTGAAGTCTCAGCTCGCTGCTAAATTTGAAATGAAAGATCTTGGTGCAGCAAAGCACATTCTTGGGATGGAAATTAGAAGAGATAGGGCGAACAGAAAGCTATGGCTAGGCCAGAGTAAGTATGTGAATTCAGTGTTACAAAGGTTCAACATGCAGAATTGTAGACCATTGAGTGTTCCTTTTACAGTTGGAACGAAACTATCTGTTTCAGATTGTCCTACATCCCCATTGGAGATGGAAGACATGAGCAGAGTGCCTTACCAGAGTGCAGTTGGAAGCTTGATGTATGCTATGGTCTGTACTAGACCAGATATTGCCCAAGCAGTGGGAGTACTTTCTAGATATATGTCTAATCCTGGTAGAGTTCATTGGGATGCAGTCAAAAGAGTCTTCATATATTTGAAGGGTACTTCAGAATATTCTTTGTGTTATCATGGTAATTCAGTTGGAGACATGACTTCCCTTGATATCCATGGTTATGTGGATTCAGATTGGGCAGGTGATATTGATAGCAGAAGATCCACCAGTGCTTATGTGTTTACTTTGTTTGGTGGTGCAATTAGTTGGATGAGTAAGTGACAGGCTGTGGTTGCTTTATCCACTACTGAAGCAGAGTATATGGCAGCTACTCATGCTTGTAAAGAGGCCATTTGGCTTAAGAGACTGTGTTCAGATATTGGAATAAAACAAGGTACAGTGACAGTTTACTGTGACAGTCAGAGTGCAATTAGCCTAGCTAAGAACCCGACATTTCATGCCCGGACCAAACATATTGATGTTCAGTATCATTTTGTTAGAGATATGGTCGAAGATGGTAGGGTGAAGCTGGTTAAGGTGGACACTTTGATGAATGTTACAGATGCTTTAACTAAGGCTGTGAGCACAGAGAAGTTCAGATGGTGTTCAGAGTCTATGGGCCTTATGGCCCCTAGCAATTGATTCATTGTGTTGACATTCCCTTCCGCTCATGCAAGGTGTTCGACAAGTGGGAGATTTGTTGGGAAAAATGGTGTCTCAACCTTGCATTTATGCGAGGTTACTATTTATAGTAAGTTTTTATTTGAGCACGAAATGGTGCGAAACTCTCCCTGAAGCTTCTGGTTGGCTAGATAAGCATTCCGGTAAAGTTGCGTCGCAAGGTCACAGCTAGTTTTGAAGATATTAAAGTTTTCGTCTTAGAGGGGTGCAATAAAATGTTTAAACTTAATTTTGGGGACTTTAGAGGCTCCGAAATGCCCTGAAAAGTTGCCGTAACCGGCGAAGCGGGTTACGAGGTGATAGAGCACTTCGCGAGCTTTCCGGCGCTTCAAACGGTTCATCAATCGGACACCCGGTTCTCAAGTTATGGCCTCCGGAAGTTTGTACTCCTGAAATAGGAACAATAATTTGTATCGAATACATAAATGAGCTGTAAAAGGGAGCGACACGTGTTGATGTGTGCTTTAACATGTCATAGGGCATCTAGAAGGGAGATAAGGTCGGCTACACCTTATTGGGTGGTTTTAGCCCATGGTTTTGTAATACCGTTTGACGGTTTCTTGTATTGTATCTCCTATTTATGAGGTGTGTGAGATAGAGGTTGTGTGTAAGAGTCTTATGGCTATTGAGTTGCCTCTGAATCTCTGATTAGTGCTACTCCTGCGAAGAGCTTGCTCTGCAAGTATTTTGTAATCTGTTTTGATTGCTGAATAAAATATTGAGTTGCTTTTGGAGGGTGGGGTTTTTCTCCCGAAAGGGTTTTCCCCACGTAAATCATTGTGTTGTGGTATGAATGCTATTATATCTATTTCTATTTTTTGTAACTGTTGTAATGATCTGAAAAAGTTTTGCATTACCCTCCTCTCAAGGTTAGTGTAGGAAGTTGTTTCTGCTACTTAGCTTCCTTACAATATGGAGCATGTTATCTCTTTAGATGAGATGTTTTAGATCATGGTTGTCATGATTAAATTCCTGATTCTGCAGTTGGAATTTTGACAATGATCTTGGTTTTGTTTTTTTTGTTTTGAGTACACTGATCATTTGCTTGGTACTTCATGATATTGTGGTTTTGCATTTGAAGTTTTAGCATGGGCTGATCAACTACAGGTGCTCTTGGAAACATGAAAATGTAGATGGTACTACTTGGAATGAGTAGTATGTTCAACTGAAAGGCATTCATCTTTGATAAAATAGTCAACATTTAGAGGTGAAGAAAGGGTATGATACAGAGTGGTGTGAAGACTTGCTTGCAGGTTCTTTGTTTACAGTTAGTATTGTGAATTCTCTTAGTACAAAGGTTTTATTTACCTCTATGAAATGTTGAAAAAGGATCTTCTTCAATTCTGATATTACCTATGTAGTGGGAGCTTCTTGGTGTGTATGTGACTATCATTAGACTTGAAGTTTGAGATTGTGAGTAAGAGGTTGTATATGTTGATGATTTGAAATTTATCTTGTTATACCATGAAGGTATGTATAGTTGGATGTACTAGCACTTGATGTGGGTGCTATTCTAGCTAAGTTTGTAACAAATGTTGGTACATTTGAGTAGCCTTGGGATCATGAGGTTTGTAATCTGTGAGACAGAGTATGTGGTTTTTTTAGTGGATAGCTTCTATGTGTGTCCGGTGACAGTGGCATGGTAGAAGGTAGATATGTCCATGAATGAGATGAGATTTCTCTGCATGTGTCTCAGTGGTGCACAAGGTAAACTATATTTCCTGATGGTTTATAATCAAGTGCTATATCAACATTGATGGGCTTTTGAGTCCATAGTTCTCAGTGGTTTTAGTATGTGTTTGGCATGGTAGATAGGTCCAGTGGATTTCTCAGCAAGTGGGAGATTGTTGGAAATATGCCTCCAATTCCCCTGTCGAGTGTTTAGGTTGAGCGATGTAACTTACCCCGATGGAATAGCTTGTGGGAAGGTATCAAGTTATGGACTTTTCCTATCGGTGTAACTCTGGTCGATGAAGATGTTGTAGACAAGTTTTGGGTTAGCCGGATTGAAGTTATCCCGATGACCTGATGAAGTCAGCTTTGGTCATCGGGGTAGCATCGGCTTCTGGGAGCGGTCTCGGTCTGCTATACCAATACCTGATGAAGCCCTTCCTATGTCTAATGGAGCTCAGAATAGCTGGTCTTGGGTTATCCCGATGACCCAACGAAGTTGGCTTCGGTCATTGGGGTAGTATTGGCTATCGGGTGAACCTATTAGGAGTTATGCCGATACCCGATCGATCCACCTTGGGTCATCGAAGTGCTATTGGATATCAAAGGAGCCTGCTAGATGTTATGCCGAAACCCGAAAGAGTCGCCTTAGGTGATCGGGTTGGCATCGGCTATCGGGTGGACATGTTCGGTGTTATGTCGATACCCAATGAAGCCACTTTAGGTCATCGAAATAGCCTATCCTGATGGAACAGTTGTTGGTGTAACTCTTGCCAATGAGCCGATGAAACCCTTTTCATGTGATCAGTTAACTAGGGAGCAAGTCTGGGATGATCAGATGACGATCGCTACACCGCATGATCGAAATGCATGAACATTATCCATTGCGGCTTGGCGACCAAGTGGTGGAGTGCAGAAAGAGATTCAGGAAGATCGACTTATTGGGATAGCAATTTTCGGCATTAGCCGATGATCTGATGAGGCCACTTAAGTTATCAGGATAACAATGCATGTCGGAATAACATTTCAGTGTTGGTTCTGATGGGCCACTGAGGTCATTTTTTGGGTTTTGGAGATCGGGGTAAGATTTCAGATATCTTGCCGATGACTTGATGGAGTCGCCTTCAGTGATTGGGTTTCATCAAGAGATCAGAGTAACATGTTTGTGATTTGTTCAATGGCTAATGGAGTAGAGACCGACTATGGATGTGCGCTCGAACCGGAGTCCAAAAGGTTAACACTTGGACACTCAAGATGGTCTTGTCAGTATATATGGAGATGAACTAACTTGACTTCCTGGTGCATGTGGGATATTTTGTTTCTGACGAATGTAGACCGATGATTAGACTTCCTGGTGGTTGGAGCGATTAACTGTCAGAGTGGCCAGTGGAAACCAAAACACAAGTGGATGGATGGAAGGCCATTGGATTCCATAACGGTTATTCTTAATTGATACATTGTAACCTTGGCTGTTATATATGTGTTACCAAAGATGTAACAGATGCGATGAGTGAGAAGCTTAGAGTGGCACAGAGTAGAAGGCATGGAGTGTCATTAAGTATGATAGGAACTCCAAGATGCTTTGTCTTGCTCGATGTGTGAGGAGTGTGAGAGGTTACTATGTGATGTATGTCTGGAGTCCTATAATCCTGAGTGTTCTGCATTGGTGATGACTGTAATCCAAACGGTAGATTCTGAGAACAAATATCTCAGAAGAGATTCTGGAAACTTTATTGTAATCGTTTGTTTACTGGAAATAAAGTGATATCTCTTTGGTGGTGGGTTTTTTTACCTATAAAAGGTTTTCCCACGTAAATATTGGTGTTCTGTTTCTATGTGTTTGGATATGTGAATAATCTGTCTATATCATCTTAATGTATTGCAAAATTTTTAAAGGCATACCAGTTGTATTCCCCTATTGAATTGACGTTAGGAAGGTATTTCCACACTGTTCTTTCCTTACAGTGATGTCAAAGTGGAGGTTGAAATGAAATGTCATTGGTGGAATGGCTCGAAAGAGGAGGAGACTTTGGCTGGAGAAGAAGAGGGTTTGTTGTATTCGCTGTGTGAAGAAGAAGAGACTAGTTTGTTTCCCTTCCAAGATGAGGAGGATGCCTCCTGGGGTGAGGAGGATGTAGTCTCAAATCTAGCGAATGAGGATGACCCTAAAGAAGAAGAGGCAAATTACAGAAGAGATGATTTATTGATGAAGATTGTAGAAGTGGAGGCATAATGGAATGCATTGATTGCACGCTTCTCTTCCAGACCTCCAAACCTTGTAATTGAAGCTTCAAAAGGTGCTAAGGATAGTATGGAGTTGGCAAAGGTAGATGGAATTCCAAACGATGATGTTCTGTCACAGGGGAGCACCGATGATCTTAAGGTTTCATTTCAAGATGAAGGGTTCATTTTTGAACCAGTTAATGATCTTTTCAATGTTTTAGATATATCACTTGCAGGAGTTAATTGTAATGTCATGGTTCAGTGATTAGGTTTTATTCAATCTGACGTACTTTGGAGAAGATTAATCTGAAGTGAATGCGAGGAGAATACCACGAAGCTAAAATCTAGCAGGCTAGTTTTAATGTGAATTTAGAAAATGAAAGCAGGGATGTCAGTGCATGGCTGTGCCATTGTCCTTCATGGGGGAGATTGTTCGGTATATGAAGCCCAATGGTCACATGACTACTTGTCTTCCCTAGACTCTTCATTTCATATCTAATATGTTTATATAAATGGCTCTGTGCAGCCCATACATGATGTACTATAGAATTAATATTGGTTAATAAGATAATTATCTGTGTTTTCTAGTGGACATAGCCACTTAATGGTGAACCACATTAAACTTCGTGTTATGCGCTGTTATGTTTTTGTTTCTGTTTTGTTTTCTCTATTTTATTGTTGATTGTCATGTTTTCCTACTTGATTTAAAACCAACAGTAAGAACACTTCCTGAAGCTGAGTCATATTGATGAAATCGTCTAACCTCATGAATTTGATCATCTTCTTCTGTGGAGAATGTCAACCATCTTGTGCGTAATCGCAGTGTTCTCAAAGAGGCCATCTTTGTTATTCCCTTTGGCATACGATCAATGCAACATTCTAAATGCTAAAGACATGTAAGTTCACTTATCCATACTGGTAATGAACTACAGGTATCAGGTAAAGCAAGAAACAAGAGGCTTTTCAGATTTCTTACACACTCTGGTACCTCCGTAATCCTTGTCTCATCTAAATTGAGGATTCTAAGAAGAACCATCTTTCCAAGGGACACCGACAATGTAGAGATCATTGTCCACTTCAAATCCAAAACGCGTAGTCCTTTCATACTGGTAAACAAGTTTTCCTGAATGCTCATAATCTCGTCATTCTGAGACAGTGAGAGTGTATGGAGATAAACATGATGGCTCTATGAGATGGCCAAATCATGGAGACCTTTCTTGGCCAATAAAATCCGACCCCAGCTAGTGGCACCACTCGTAGGTTTAGAAATTTCTTCAACAAAAAAACACATTTATCTACTTTTGCTATTTGTAGGGCCAAATCATGCAGCAGATCATGAATTTTATAGTATCTTCTTATCATATTAACGTGATCATATTCCTCACATAATTGAAGCAAACACAACTGGGAAAGTTGATCACACCAATCCCAGGCAATATCCCACTGATCCTCTCCTGCTGGGATCAAACTCTCTCCTATCCACAGGTTTATCAAATACTCTGGTTCTATCTCCTCATCCTCAGGAAAGAAGAAAAGTTATGCAAAACATGGCTTAAGGTGTCTAGGCAAAGAGTCATAACTTAGTTTCAATATCTCCATGATGGGGTCGCAGTCACCAATGGGAATAACCACTCAATCCAGCTTACTGCGCTTCAACTCCAATTTTTTTAGCGTAGTGCTGGCCAGAGATGCTGCTATCATTTTGATAGCAAGAGGTTACGACCCTCCTCTTATAGCTGCGGTGGCACTCTTTTCCCACACAATTCGAAAAAGTGTAGGTAGAAAACAACCTCCAACTGTCTGCATTTGACAAATTTTGCATCTCATAGATTCGAGCATTTGAATTTAAAGCAACCTTTCTGCTTCTTGTAGTAACCATAATTTTACAATCTTTATCGGTCGGCAGACCAAGTTTGTCAATCAGAGAATTTTCAGTAGATAGTGTCTAGAGATCATCCAACACAATGAGAGATATTTTCCCTTGGAGATGGTCTTGAATCACTTCAGCAGCTCTCTCTTCACTTACAATTTTACTATTTATACCTATTGAAGACTAAACACGTGTATTGTCTAAAGACAAGCAAATAAAAGAAATAGATACCATGACAAACACAAAACAATATCAAATGCATGTTAAGCCATATTACTCATATTAAGGCCAATACAAATTACATTACAACTGCAGATACATCTGCCACAGTAACTCTATCAAACTTAAGTGCTTAGGTTCTAGTATGCATCACCATTTTATAGACAAAAATTGTTGCATAAAATATTGTTGAGTGGCTAGTGGGATGACTGGTGGGACGGTGCATTGGACAGCTCGTGGGATGTACATGATCTGTGTTGTGCGGTTGGTGGAAGAAATGTGCATGATCAACATTGGTGGAATGTTACTGGTGGTTGGTCTGCCACGAAGGATTAATTTATTCCAACATCCCCCATAAATTAATTATACCAAACACTTTTAGTATCCTCCATAATTTAATAGATGGGTTCCAATCTAAAGCCTTGTTAGGTACCCATTTCCAATAACTTGTTCACTTAATACAATGGTAGGAATTCACTAGAACTCCCCTTATGAGATTTCTTCTAATCCTAGGAGATTTCTAAAATATAAGAACTTAGTTTCACATAATGCTTTAGTGAATATGTCTGCTAGTTGCTCTTCAGATATGCAAAATTCGAAATTGATTTCTCCATTATTTACGAGCTCTCTGATGAAATTATATCTTGTATCAATATGCTTGCTTCTTTTGTGGAAAACATGATTCTTTGACAATGCAATTGCAGACTTGTCACAGAATATTGGTGTTGAAGCCTTTGGTACTTGCAATAGATTTGTCAATATCCTCCTCATCCAAACTATTTGACATGCTGTTGATGTGGCTGCTACATACTCTGCTTCAGCTCATGAAAGTGTCACAATAGGTTGCTTCTTTGATTTCCATGAGTCTGCAACTATTCCAAGATGAAAAACATACCTAGTGGTACTTTTCCTATCATCAATGCTCCCTACAAAATCACTATCAGTGAAACCAATCAAGTCAAATTTATTACATTTGGAATATAGAATTTTGTATCTTGTTGTTCCTACAATACATCTTAGTATTATTTTTCCAACTTGCCAATGGGAATTTTGAGGTGACTCCATGAACCCTGAAATCAAACTAACACCATACATAATATCAAGCCTTGTGGTTGTGAGATACATTAGACTTCCAACAAGCATTTTGAACAAAGTTGAATCAACATGTGACCTTGTATCCTCTTTGTTAAATTTTGTTCTTGTTGCAATTGTAGTTAATGCTAGATTACAATTTAATATCTTGAATCTTTTCAATATGTCTTTGGCATACTTAGACTGACAAATAAAAATTCCTTTATCAGATTGAACAACTTCAATGCCTAAAAAGTATCTCATCAAGCCCAAATCTGTCATCTCAATTTCCTTCTTCATTTCAAATTTAAATATGTCGACAGACGAGTTTCCTATGAAAATCAAATCATCAACATATAGAAAAACAATTGAGATTTTATTTTTCTCATTGATTTTTGTGTATAATGTTGGCTCACTACTACTTTTATGGAATCCATTGCATGTCATGTATGAATCAATCCTACTATGCCATGCTCTAGGTGCTTGTTTCAAACCATAAAGTGCCTTTTTCAATTTGCATACTTTAATTTCATGCCCACGACCTTCATATCCTAGTGGTTGTTGAACATAAACCTCTTCTTCAAGAAAACCATTCAAGAAAGCCAATTTTGCATCCATATGAAAAACTTTCCAATCATTTTGTGCAGCTATTGCTAAAACAATTCTAATAGTATCAAGTCTAGCAACTGGAGCAAATGTTTCATTATAATCAACCACAAACTATTGTGAAAATCTCTTTTCAACTAGTCTTTCTTTATGTTTTACAAATTTACCTTTAGAGTCAGTGCAAGAAGATGAGTCCTCTTTTTTGCCAAAAAGTGGAAGTGTTTTCCCTGATTTTCAGGTTTTGTCTCATTTGAGCTTAAATTTTGAAGCACTTGGAGATTGAATCTTGGAAAAAGTCTCTACTATAAAACATAGCCCTCTGAGTCTACTTTCCAAATATATAAATTTTTTCTATACGCACATAATAAAAAATAACTTTTTGAATGGAGTTATAAAAACTATGTTTTAAAAATGCCCGTTTGAGGACCATACCATGCATTTGTACGACCCACACTTTTTCACACAATTAAAATTATTTTCTCAAACTGTTTTGGGAAATGGTTTGTAACACACTGAAGATTGATGACCATATTTTTCTGTATTTTTTTAAATTAATTTTTTACTGACCGTAATTATCTTTTTAAAAATTTGATGTGTACGACCCACATAATTTGACGTAAACTTAACATTTTATTATTATTATTATTTTTTAAATAGAAAACAATTTTGTGCAAATTGATGAAATATAATATTTTTTTCAAAATTCATTAAAATAAAAAAGTTATTAAATTAACAAAATTAGTTAATATTTCAAGTTTATGGACCCGTTTTAGTATAAATTAAATGAAAAATAGTAAGAATAGTCAATTTTTAAATAAATTTACATATTTAGAATCTAGACAGTATAATCTAAAATGGGTTTTAATTTTGTATAAGAATTCTCTAATTAGAGGCACGTAAACTATTTCAGAAGTTCATATTTGTGCTTTCATTCATGGAGATTTGAATTTGAAGGTCCATGTCTCAGGTGTGGCCATCCCAGGCCTATCTTGGACCTAATCCCAAGGCAAGTGGCAGGTTGTGGAATCAACTTCCATAGAACGGGGGCTTGTTTACGAAACAGGGGCCAGTTATTTAAATAACGGGGGCCCATTTTGAAAATGAGGGCCCATTCCTATTGGTATTTTGGTATGGTTTTGTCATTGATGTCAACACCTACTAAACACTTATCAACTTTAGCACTTTGGAGAATCAACGACATTCACCGGCAAGCAAGAGACTTATGCATAGTCACCGGTATCTGGTACACTGGCAGGATATAATGATCACCGACACTTGGAAGGGCATGGAAAACACTCGGTTATGTCAAAGACATCATGTGGACACCTTGTCTTGGAGTTTTATTAATTGGCATATTCGTATTTACATATTTGTTGTTACTAGCAAATAGGTCCAGGTTACACCAGCAGGTTTATCTTTTCTAGATCAGCATGGCATGCTATGAAGATGACTTATTATTGTTATAAATGCATTAAGCTGATATGGTGAATCAGTTATTGCATCGGGTATTAATTGGTTTGTAAATTAATTTTATTCTATTATCCTTTAGAGCCAACCTACTAAAATTGGTCTTAGGGTATGGTATAAATGTAAGATCTTATTTGTAAGATCGAATGTGGAATGCGTAAAAGGATTGTGTGGAGGTATATGCGGGAATAAGAAGAGCTATACACACAGACATCATTTGAAGGTTGAAAGAGGGTTTTTGTGAAGACAATCAGAACTACACCGGTACTGAATCTAGCATATGAAGATGCTATTTTGAGCAGTACATTCTTATTGGATTTAACCATCCAATTGTAGTCAGTGTGACTTTCATTTTGTGATTGAGCAGTGAGCTCTAGGCAGTTGGCCTTTCTACATGTGCAGACCCCATTTGTATACACTTACTATCTGTATTGTATCATCTGATTGTGGGTAAGGTTTCCCATCATGGTTTTTCCCCTTACAGGGTTTCCACGTACAAATATTGGTGTTATGTGTTGTGGATGAATTTGTCTTTTTGTTTCATGCATTAATCCTTACCGGTATTGCAATTAACTGTTAAAACTGTCTACCGGCATATTAGACTAGTTTACCGGTATTAAGCTTTAAGTTGGTTTAATTGTTTTTTCATTTGAATTTGTTAGACAACTGATTCACCCCCCCTCTTAGTTGTCTCTGGGACCTAACAATTGGTATCAGAGCCTAGTCCTCTTTTGCAGAAGTTTAACAGCTTGAGGAGATCCAGTGTCTACTAACTATTTCAGGAAGGACAGTCCTATACTTGATGGAACCAACTATGGCATATGGAGGATCGGAATGGAGACACATCTAAATTGCATTGGAAAGGACATCTGGGATGTTACAAAGAGTGGTTATACTGCTCCTACTCAGAGTCAGTCCAATCCATCTAACTTGACTAAAGGTGAGGAAAATGATTGCAAAGCAAGAGAAGCACTTTTGAGCACATTATCTGATCAGCAAATCATGGGACTATCAAATAGGTCTACTACTATAGCTATTTGGGATCATTTGGAAACACTAAATGAAGGAGATTCCACAGTGAAAATTGCAAAGCTTGAAAGCTTCCGGGTCAGGTATGAACATTTGAAAATGGACGAAGATGAAAGGATTTCTACTTTTATGGAAAGAGTAAATGAGATTGTTTTGGGTATTAAATGTTGTGGAAGAACCTTAAGTGAGGATGAAATTGTTTCAAAAGTTTTAAGAGGATTGCCACCAGCATATAAAATTAAAGTTACTGCTATAAATGAGTTTAGAACAATGCCTAATACATCAGTAACTAGGGATACATTGATTGGAAAACTTTAGCTTTTGAAATTGAATAATTTGGTCCTGTTGCTACTATAAAGACAGATTTAGCCTTTAAAGCATCTACATCACCTGAACCATCATTTGACAAATTAGATTGGAAAGCCTTTTATGCAAGAGAACTTGAAGAAAGCAAGAAAGAAAATGAAGAACTTGTAGAATTTGAAGCACTATTTGCAAGGAAAATGCCTAAAGGTCCAGTTGGAAGTAAGTATGAAGGTAAAGTGCCCTTTAAATGTTTTAATTGTAATAAGATTGGTCATATGGATTCAAGATGCCCTGATAGACATGCTAGACTAAGAGAAAAAGCTAGAAGAACATAAAAGCCTAACCCTAAATATCAAAGATACAGATTTAAGAAGTATAAAGATAAATCTTGTTACATTGCTGATGAAGGAGTGGCTGATGATTTTGATGAGGATCCGACAGACAATGGATGGGTTTTTGTTGCTATAATAGAAGATCAACCAACACCTGCGATTCAACCAATAGAACAGCCCTTGGCAGCTAAAGTTGAAGTAAAGGATGAGTGGATCATTGATTTAGGATGCTCACATCATATGACAGGAGATAAAGGTAAATTCTTGAACTTTCACGAATACAATGGAGGCTTAGTAAGATTTGGAGATGATAAAGCTTGTTTGATCAAAGGTAAGGGTACAATATCTCTTGATGGTAAGCATAACATTGACAATGTTTACTATGTTGAAGGTTTAAAGCATAATCTTTTGAGTGTTGGTCAATTAGTTGAGAAAGGATTTTAGTTACAATTCAAAAATAGAAAATGCAAAATCATGAATAGAACTGGTTTGGAAATTGCAATCAGTAATCCGACTAGAGGTAATATCTTTCATTTGAATAACAGTGAAAAGACATGCTTAATTGCACATATTGATGAAATTTGGCTATGGAATAAGAGACTTTGTCATGTAAATTTTGATTGCATGGTGAAAATCAGTACTACTAAGGCAGTTAGAGATTTACCTAAAATTGTCAAACGTCACAATACAGTAGGTAAGGAATGTCAATTTGGAAAACAAGTTAGAGCTAGTTTCAAAAGTATTATAGAAAAATCCAATAATGCTCTTGATTTAATTCATACTGATTTATGTGGTCTAGATAGAACTAAAAGCTTACAAGGTGATAGATATTTCATGCTAATCATTGATGACTATTCTAGAATGTGTTGGGTTACTTTTCTCAGAGAGAAATCAGGAGCACTTGGAATGTTCAAGTTGTCCAAAGCAATGGTAGAAAATGAAACCGGTAAGAAAATCAAATGTCTAAGATTAGATCAAGGAGGAGAATTTACATCTAAGGAATTTAATGCATTCTGTGAAGTAAATGGAATCAGAAGACAGGTATCAGCACCTCGAACACCACAACAGAATGGAGTTGTTGAAAGGAAAAATAGAACTATCTTGGATGCAGCAAGAAGTATGTTATCAAAAGAAAACCTACCACATGTATATTCGAGAGAGGCAGTAAGTACAACAGTCTATACATTCAACAAAGTTCACATCAAAGGTGAAACCGGTAAGACCCCTCATGAACTATGGTTTGGTATTACTCCTACTCTTAAATATTTTAGAATTTTTGGAAGTAAATGCTATATCATAAGACATGAGTATATTGGCAAATTTGATCCTAGAAGTGATGAAGGAGTATTTCTTGGTTATGATGAATACTAAGAGGGGGGGGATGAATTAGTATGCCAAAAAACTCTGTACTTAAACACTTAAATAGTCTGAAGATAAACCGGTCAAATAGTTTAACAGACAGACTGGTTATCACACATGCAAACCAAAATGCAAATAAAGCATTCACCCACAAAAGCAATACAACCATAACACAAGATATTTGATGTGGAAATCCAAATGGGAAAAACCACGGTGAGATGGAATTCACAAGTCACTATCTGCAGGATAGAAACCAGACCGGTTAAGGTCTTACAATGTTCTTCACCAGAATAGATCCTGTTAGGAATCTCAATCTCTGTTAGGAGATAAGTCCGATTAAAGACTACCTTGCTAGAGGATTTTAGATTCACAGAGGTGAACCACCTTTTTAGAGGATTTTACAAAGGCTTTTGGGCCTACCCAATTAAGGGCTACAAACTTGTTAAAGATGTGAGTAATCAACAAGTGTTTGATCTATCTAATAGCACAAACTGCTTTGTTAGATCCAGTATAGTTCACTGCTAATGCATTCCAGCATTACTTTAGTCTTCTCTATCTCTCTCTCAATTACAACTTGATCTTCTCAGATAAGATCGCTCTTTCAACAACTCAACAATCACCTTAAACCCTAGCACAACATAAACCCTTTCAGCAACAACCTAAAACCATAGACATGATGTCCTTTTAAAAGGAATCTGATTTCATGTTGGTCCAATAGAATTACATTCCAATTTCTTAGGTTCAATAAATCTAGACATAATCAATAACATGACACAAAAAGCACCATCAGTGTGTTGGCACTGTCAATCAATCGATGGATTGGTAACTCATCACAAAATGCCAGCTGGCAACTCATCACAGAGTATTACCGGTTCATACAAAATACCGGTTGTCGGTTTGACAAAAATGAAGACTGGTAAGAATGTGTTATGCTGCTTTGCTTCCTCATACCGCTTGAGATCTTCAAATTGCTTGGGGTTGACATGTCGCTTCAGATTGGGAAAAACATTCTACAAAATCACCAATAGTCTAAAGACTAGAATACAACATACCAATTGGAACAAATACCGGTTGAGCTCTAGCTCATACATAAAAAGGGGATCTCAATACAAGTGTGTGTCTATCAATGACAATCACAACATAAACATAAAAAATGCCAACAATCTCCCCCTTTGGCATTGATGGCAACACTTAGGAAAATAAAATTTTGACATCTAAGTGATTTACAATCAAAAACATGCTATTAACAAAATTGCTCCCACTAAGCATATACACTATCCCTTAATCAATACAATGTATAGCAATTTTGCATATAGAGCATAAACACTGAGATATCAAAGCATATAGCATATATCAAAACATATATCAAAATTTGAAAACCAGATACTTCTCCCTATTTGTCTCCAAAATAGATAGAGTACTTCTCCCCCTTTGCCAACAATGACAAAGTACCGATGAACAACCTTGTTTCCATTTGATATTGAAATAATAAAAGTTTATGACAACAATGAATAATACTTGTCAAAAACTGATTTATAGTCCTGGAAAAATTGTTTCATGGATAGAGACTAGGACTCAAGTAGGGAGGTGGCCACTTCTTTCTCTATTTGCATCTGGGATACCTGTTCCTCCATGGCATCAATTATGCTCAGCTCCTGTGTAACTGTCAAGGCATCCAGGTTCAGATAACACTTCTGAAGAATTTGCAGACGTGGAAGTAAAACTAGTTGTAGCTCTTGCAAATCCCTAGATCGTGTACTGATCTCTTGCTCCATTTTGGCTGACTAGATCTAGAACTGGTGAACGGTTTGCCCATTAGTTGCAAAGGAATCATAGGGTGGCTTAAACGTGCTCAAGTAGGACTGTAAGTCTATTTGAAGCTTTTGCTTCTAAGTTAGCACATCATCGCAAAATAGATGGGGTTGATAGATTTTGCTTAGTAGCAAGTTTCCCTCATCCAAAGCATCCCTTATATCCTTTTGGTCTTTCAGAAGTTCAGATAGGAGCTCATTCAAATTTTTCACCAGAGCGTTGTTAAGAGCCTTTTGATGCTCTTTCTCGACATTTGCCTCAGCTGCTTCTTCCAGACTCTGCACCTGATCATCCACTATAGTACATAGTAGTTTGAGTTGTGCTAGTGATGATTCAGTGTTAGGAAGATTGGTACTGGGGATCAAACCGGTAAGGGTGTCTATAGCCGCTTGAATTATGTCTTGCTCCTTTTTCCTTTGTATGATTTCAAGGCGCTCTTGAGAAACCTTGATGCTCTGCATAAGCTCCGACTCACTTGCAGACTGGAGATCGATAGGACTGGAGATATCAGCCGGTTTGGCTTGAATCCCGGTTGCCTTTGGAGTCTCCATCTGTGTGCTCTTCATTGCTTTCGTTTCCTTGTCTGCTTCTTCTTTCTTCTTTTTCTCTGCTTCCTTCTCCTTCTCCTCTTCTTTCTTTTCTTCCTCTTCCTTCTTCTTCTTTTCTTCCTCTTCCTTTTTCTTCTTTTCTTCCTCTTCCTTCTTCTTCTTCTTCCTCTTCCTTCTTCTTCTTTTCTTCCTTGTCCTCTTCTTCTATGCTTTTCCTCTCATCTTCCTCTTTCGGCTTTTTCTCATCTTCATCACTCTTCTTCTTCTCTATCTGTTCCTCTATTCGGCTTGTTGCTCCTATTCTATTCCTTCAAAAGGTATGTCCTGAGTGACATCTTCTATGTCCAGTGCATTGACATCAATAGTGTCGATTGGTTCTTCAACCAGGTTTCCTTCTTCATCAAAAACTTCATCCGGTTTGATACAACTGGTTCTTTTTCTACTTGAAGGTTGGCCATTCATGCTTTGTGAGAATTGATAGCATAGTCCATATGTTGTTGAGTGTCTTTTTCGACATCATCAATTCTCCCCTCTAACAACCAGAGTCTTCTTCTCCTTGTGAAGAAGAGTCCTTTATTCCGATCCAAGACATCAAATAATTCTGAATTTGAGAGGTCGGGAAAGTACTGTGCAAAGACTTTCTCCCTAATCTCCTATTCTTTTTCAATGGCAATGTGCCATTTATTATCTAATGCTTTATATAAAGAATCTAGTGTCTGAGATTTTATCTCTGATGGTGACCGGTCATTTTTACACAAATAAATAATGATTTCCTGTAATACTTCTTCTTTCTCCTCATCACTGAAATTGTCATAATAATCTACTAAATCATAAAGTAATTTTCTCCTAATATTCTTTATTGTCCTTTGATAATGTGTCAAAGGTTTGTATGAGGAGATATCAATATTTACTGGTGCGGATGCTGCCGATTCATTCTTCTTCATTTTCTTTTTCTGTCTGGTCTTCTTTGCTTTTCATCAGACTCGGTCTCTTTAGAGTCCGGTTCATTTGACTTAGTCTTTCTTTTTATTTCGAAGACTTTTGCTGGTGCCACTTCCGGTTTCTTCTTTGCAGGTGACCGCTTGGTCACTCTTGGAGTTGTAGTGGTAGTCGATGCTGATGTTGCAGGCATTGCCTTGGCTTTCTTTGCTGCCGATTCCTTTCCTTTCTTAACAGATGGTTCCTTGGCTGGTACAATCCTCTCCAAGTACATTCTGGTCCTTTTAACCTTAGGAACAAGAGGCGAGGCAATAAGGGTTGAGGCATACCCTTCCAGCATATCATACATCACCTCATAGCCCATTGGCTCCACTTCTTCCATTCTAGGCTCAACAACCTCCATTAGGCATTTGTCCACTTGAATGGTGAAATAGATGTCATCTTCGTATTTCTTAACGATGTCACCTGAGATCCTTACCCTTTGACTCATCTTCCTTCTAAACTCATCAAAATATTTGTTCAGCACCTCAGGGTAACCGGTTCCAATGGCTTGTATTCTTTCCTTGATCTGCTTGGTTACCGATTGGTCAGGAGACCACTGGACATCTCCTACTCTAGGAAAGTATCCTTGGAAATAGAAAAACAACCCAACCAGTAGTTGTCCGAACTTGAATCTCAGTGCATTATCCTATTTAATTGACTTCGGATTAGACAGAAGTTGCCTTTGCATATCGGTGCATAGGTCAAATGATGCATCCTCTTTAATCATCCGGTAAGCGACATTTACCACTGCAGCAGATACCAAATTAATCTTGCTAGCTGAGAATGTTCTGTAGCCTATCACCATGCAGGCGTATTTCACCAGATCATCCTTGATAGGGTTAACTATCATACCCCGTGAGTCACTTGTTGAACTAGTGAGCTTGGCCATTTCCATTTTGCTTACCGTTCTTAGGGCTGGCACTTCCCCTATGTTACAAAAATCAGTGACTACATGAATTGCCTGTGGCATGATATCATGTGTCCTCTTCAGGTACATCTTGTCACCATGGACTCTACTCAAAATGATCCTAATATGATCCTCCGTAAAATCTTCCAGAAAGTATACTGCATTATGGAGTTTCTTCTTCTCTAGGATACTAAACTCCGGTTTGATTTTCTTGTCCTTGCCGTAAAATAAACCTAACTAGGTGTGAATTGCTAAAGACCCTAGGTTTTCTATTTTGCAATCAATATAATCTGAAATTCCCTCTTCAACTATGACTCCAGCCGGAACTTGTGATAAGGCATTATATTTGGACTTCCTTTGAATGAAACTTTCTGACTCAATTGATGTACTCGAACTGGTATGAGATGCGGAAGCCATTGTAAAGTATTTCAAGAACATGAAAAATACCTTTAAAATGTGAATTTAGGGCTTCCTGATTCTGCTTCACTCCACTCTTCATCGATTGCCAAATCACCGCTTTGTGTTCTCCATGATCACTTGCAAATTGGATTTGAATCTCCTTCAAGATTTGTCAATTTCTTGAAATCTTAGCTCAAATCACCTTTTCTTTGCTCTGCACTTTGAAAAACTTTTCTTCGCTTGAAAATAGATAGTGAGAAATGATTTGAAATATGCTTTTATACATGTCTCTCACCTACCGCCATTAATGCTTCTCTATTAGGGTGTAAACCCTAATTTGCCTCTTTTACCGTTTCCGGTCTTTTGCCAAGTGATAGGTATCACATACCAGTTAAGGTCTTTTACTGGTGTAACCGAGGGTTCACAAACATTTCACTGTTTGCTCCCCCTAAGCCTCTTTGGAGCTTAGTTTGCTGGTTCTGATATTTCCACACTAGGTGTAGAAATCGGTTCCTCTTCCAACATTGTTGGTTTCTTCCTCTAGGTTTTGTTCATGTCCACTTGAACTATTTCAACATCAATTTCTCTTTTCTAAGTGACCGGTATATCATCAGATATACTCTTTCTGCTTCTATAGAATCTTGCAATGTGACCCGGTTTGTTGCAGTGATAGAAAACCAATCCAGGTGCTCTCCAAGGTCCATTATTCATGTTTCCATTCTTCCTTCTGCATGTAGCAGAAGTGTGACCATGTCCATGACAAATCCAACAGTTTTCTCTCCATCCGGTTGTTGGTTGATAACCATTGTTACTTGACTGATAATTGTAAGCATTAAACCAATTAGGTTTCCGGCTCACAAAAGATTCCGAACCAGCTCCTTGGGTCCTCTGAGGATATCTTCCAGTATTGTTCATGACAGAACTGCATTCAGATGCTCTATGCCCAAACTTGTTGCATGCATAACAATGACCATTGAACTTATTGGATCTAGGTACATTGTCGATAAAATAACGAAAATTATTGTAGGCTTTGCTCCTACATACATTGGCAGTGTGTCCTTCTTTAAGACAGTTAAAGAAAACAGGTTTGAATTTTTGCTTACCTTTTCCTTTGAGTACCAATTGCTTCTTTGATGCTTCAACATTTGTTTCTAATGATTCTCCTTCCTCATGTCTAGAGAAACCAAGTCCATTGGTACTCTTTACCGGTCTAGATGACTCAAGCATTTGATCTAGCTTGATAGTACTTTTGCTAAACTTAGCAAGTATTTCCTTTGACTCAGAGAGTTCTTTGGAAATAGTAGTATTTGACTCCATTAGGCTTGCATTTTCAGAGATGGCTATGTTTAGTTCATCTTGTACTCCTTCTTTTTCCATTCTGCTCTCATGAACGCAAGCAGTCAGTGCACTAATCTCTTGTTTCAACTTGGAGATCTCATGATCTCTGTCCTTTACCAGATCTTCAACTTTCCTTCGGTTCTCAAGCTCTTGACTAAACTGGATAGTCAGTCCTTCCAACTCCTTTCTCAGATTGGAGTTTTAATCATTCATTTTATTTACTTCTGCAATCATGGCTTCCATATTTGCCTCATCTTCAGAACTATTTTCAGATAGCTCCATCAGCTTCTCTGCATGTTCTCTCCTTTTAGCTTGAGATGCCTTGTATTTGACCATAAGATCATCATAGGCTTGCTCAGACTGAGTGAGTCATTGAGTAAGTTCCTTCAAGGTGTATTCCCCCATATCTCCTACCAAGTGGTTAAACTTATAGAAAGGTAGGCTCTGATACCAATTGATGAATACTAAGAGCGGGGAGGGTGAATTAGTATTCCAAAAATCTCTGTACTTAAACACTTAAACAGTCTGAAGATAAACTGGTAAAATAGTTTAACAGATAGATCGGTTATCACACATGCAAACCAAAATGCAAATAAAGCATTCACCCACAAAAGCAATACAACCATAACACAAGATATTTGACGTGGAAACCTAAATGGGAAAAAACATGGTGAGATGGAACTCACAAGTCACTATCTGCAGAATAGAAACCAGACAGGTTAAGGTTAGACCGATTAAGGTCTTACAATGTTCTTCACCAGAATAGATCCTATTAGGAATCTCAATCTCTGTTAGGAGATAAGTCTGATTAAAGACTATCTTGCTAGAGGATTTTAGATTCATAGAGGTGAATCACCTTGATAGAGGATTTTACAAAGGCTTTTGGGCCTACCTAGTTAAGGGCTATAGACTTGTCAAAGGTGTGAGTAATCTATTGGCATATGGACACTCCAATGAGACATTGTGTGTGATTGAAGGTTTTGTCATTGATGGCAACCTTACAATCCTATGGCACCGGCAAGACATTATACCGGCAAAGCATTACACAGGCAACCTTGCAATCCTATGGTACCGACAAAGCATTACTCAGGCAACCTTACAATCTTGTGGCACCGGCAAAGCATTACTCAAACAAGACAGTGCACTGGCATCAACAAGATCAATCTACACCGGCACGGGCATAGAAGATGTACATCGACACAGAAGGAAATATGTATAGTGACACTGAGGCCAACAGGATTTTTGATATGTAATATTTTGTTTATTATTATATACTGACTTGGCAAATTGTAAAATGACTCTTGTATATAAAAGAGATCATTGTAGTCATTTGTAGGATATGGATAGGAAGCATAAATAAAATATAAGGCAGACCTAATGTGCGAATTGTAGGTCAAGGGTATATGTAAAGAACAGAGCTAGAACCGGTACTAAATCTGGCATTAAAGATGCTATTGTAAAGTAGTACAGATTATTGGATTTGCATAATCCTCATTGTAAGTCAGTGTGACTTCTTATTGAGCAGTGAGCCTCTAGGCAGTTGGCCTTCCTGCATGTGCAGGTCCCTATTGTAAGTAATATTCTCTTATTGGCCAGTAAGTGAATATTGTGGGTTACAAATCCCACCAAGGTTTTTCCCACATTGGGTTTCCTCGTTAAACATCTTGTGTTATGGTGTTCTTTTCATGTGGATGTTTTTGATTCTGTTATTTACATTAATTCTTGCATACCGGTATACTGTTACTTTATGTTCTGCATATTTAGTTTCAAGAAAATCTCATCACCGGTCAGATACTGATTCACCCCCCCCCTCTCAGTACCTGTGGGAACCCTAACAATTGGTATCAGAGCCTGGTCCTCTATTTTCAGATGCCTAATAGCTTGAGGAAGATCTTGACACCGGTAAAGATGGAAAATCTGATGAAGCAACTTGAAGGAGCTCTTACTGACTATGATGCAGAGAAGTTGAAAAATATCAAATTAGAGGATGATTTAAAAACAGCTCAGGACATTATTCAGGCACTTCAAGAAAATCTTACTGTTACAAGAAACAAGAGAAGAGAACTTTGTGAAAAATTGCAAAAAGAGAATGATGAAAAGGAATCACTAAATGATATGATAAGCAAATTGAAACAAGAGATCATGACAACAAAAAATGAAATGCAGGATATGACTATGAGATTTTGCAAAGAAATTGAGGACAAAAAGAAGAATGAAGAAGAATTGACCAGAAGACTAAGTGATGCAGCAAATGAGAACACAAGACTTAGCTATGAAAATGACATGTTGAAGACAGATCTGATGCACACTCAGAATGACTCAAATGAACTAGTGAGACAAAAGGAAATCTTGGAAAGGGAATTGGAAACTGCAAATCAACACAAAGAAAAATTCAAGAAAAGCTCAGAAGAACTTGGTACCTTATTGAAGAATAAAAAACCCAAAGGTGACACTTCTGGAATTGGATTTGAAGTTGGAGAAAGTTCCAGTACTGCAAATACCTAGGATCACAACAAACCAGTAAGACCTTCTAATACTTACAAATTCAATGGGAAATGCGTTAACTGTAATAAATATCATCATAGGGCAAATGAATGTAGATCTAGGAATTATCAGAACATCAATCCTCCCACCGGTCAATGCACCAAATGCAACAAAATTGGTCATAACTCTGAAAATTGCAGAATGAATGTAAGATGTTATGTTTGTGGAAGATTTGGTCATTTATCAAATAAATGCAGAACACAAACCGGCATAGGTTATGGGAAAGCTATTCAGAAAAATAATGTAACTTGTTATGCATGTAACAAGATTGGTCATATTGCTAAATTTTGTAGAAGTAAAGGTACACCGGTAGATAACAGAAGTACTAGCTTGAAAGGTAAAGAAAAGGTTGACGAGGTTAAGAAAGAATTTTCAAAGCAATGGATTAGAAAAGGTGATCTAAATATTGGGGTTACTCCTCCACCAATAGAACCAACAAATGCTTCATCGGCAGGACAATATGATGCTCCACCAGCAGGACAGAGCAATGCTCCACCGGCAGGATGTTCTTCATCAAATTAAAAAATTATCTTGAGGGTCTAGCAATTTAATGACATATGTGGTATTATTCCCTCAGTTAGAGAAAAGAAGTTAAAAATCATTCACTACCGGCAAATAAAGTTAAGCTAATACATTGCCGGCAAGCAATTAATGTGGTAGGTAGTAGAAAAGACTATAAAATAAGGTTTTTGGCTCCATTTCATTTCACCATGAATTCAAACTTTTAGAGAGCGCGAAGATTTCTGAGCTAAGGCATTCTGAGAAAAGAGGCAAAGTACTTTAGCAATCAATCCATCCAAAGGCAGAAAAAGGTGTTTATCATCATGGCATCCTCCTCTGCACCTGAATTCAAAGCAAACCCTATAGTAGTCGAGGTTATAAAATGACCTAGGCCCGTGTTTCAGCTAGTTCCCGAGGTAGCCAAGAAAGATGACAACACAGGTGCTTTTTCCCAAATTCCAAAAGGTGTTGTTTATGCAGAAGATCCTTGAATGTATATTCATTGCAACATAGAGGAATTAGGTGATGAAGAAATTAAAAACATGTATAAATCTGTTATATGTGACAATGCCAGAAATGTGAAACCTGAACATAAAATTGTTGAAACCCTAGGATTCACTGAAATCCTTTGCATTCCTGAATTTCCCAAGGAAGTGGTTAGGATAGTTCTAAGCAGGGTACATGGCTCATTCTTTTGGCTTGACTCAGTGCATAAAATTACAAAGGTAGCTATGAAAGCAGTGACAGGGTTAGCCTCCACTGGTAGTAGACCCAAGAAAACCAAGAAGGTCTCCAATGACCTAGTAATGAAATTAACTGGTGCAACATCCGACAAAAGATCATTGAGGGTTAATGATGTGACCAATACAAATGTGAGATTCATTAGCATGATTCTAGGTTACAAAGCAACTCATGCAAATAGGCTTAACTCAGTTTCCAGTTTATGCATAAAGAGTGCTTATGACATGGTTAAGGACAATGTGAAAATTGATATCTGTGAATGGTCAAAAGGTGAGTTAATTGACAATTTAGCAAAAATCAAGAAGGATAAGAAAGGAACCTTTAGATTTGGAAATTTGCTTGTATGCTTAATGCTACATATAACCAAATAGGCTCCCGATATAGGCTACAAGGATTTTGGATTCGACATACCGGTAGGAAAACAATTGTCTATCTTATTCAACAACATGGGTGAAAACAGAGAAAAGAATATCAATGAGTATTTTCAAGAACTAAAAGTCAGAATGAATAAAAGAATCAGACTATCACAGGAAATTGTCAACAAATACAAGGATGATATATGTTTTGTAATAAAAAAGGATGAGATCTGGATGGAAGCAATCATCCCAAGAAGAATCTGGGTTACAGAGATGGGGTATGAAACAGATGACCACATAGTGGAAACTTATGCCAAAGCACTTTTGGAAGCCCCCAATGAACCAAAGGAAGAAGTATTTGGTAGTGCTGAGACTATCAAAAGTCAAATTCAATCTAAACAGAGAGTAAAGAAAGTTGAGGCATTTGTGAGGAAAGGAACCAGACAAGCAAAAGCCATAAAGGAAGATGTATTAAAGAAAATCAGCATAACAAAAGAAGAGTTGGTAGCCCAACAACCTGAAACTCATCTATCACCGGTAGATACTTCCTCAGAAGGAGATATGCTAGCAACTTTCAAAAGAGTTGTTAGGAAAAGAGACCCCTCGCCGGTAACTACTCCTTCACCTAGAAGGACAAGACAAAAGCAACAAGCTATGAGGTCTCCAGTCAAGAAAGCCACACCTAAGAAAAAGCTGACCCCCAAGAAGAAGAAGAAGACAAACACTGACTTGGCCCCTTTTGACATATTACTGAATGAGATCATAGAGGAAGGTAAATTGAAAAACATAGGGAAAATCTATGACACCCTATCAGATGATGAGAAAGGACAAGTCAAGGAGAGTGTTATATTACACATGGACATGTATAAAAAGTTTTTGATGCAAGTCCTAAATGAAATTCCTGATGAATTATATAAAAGACTTGATGCCAGAAGGCAAGGAATAGTTGAGTTGGATACGAAAATTAAAATAGAAAAATTACTTGCAGTATACCCTGTCAACTCACCTAAGGAAATTGATGATCTGATAGCTCAGGCCAATCAGACAGTTTTTTCCACTGCACACTGGCAAATATCACTAATGGCAGGTATAGTTACTGAAGTTTCAAAGGAAATAGAAGAAGTTTGGCATACATTCTTGGTTGAAAAAGAAAAACAAGAAGAATATAGGAATCCTAAGCCCATTCTGGTATATCAAAAGGACAAAGGGAAAGGTAAAGTTGGTGGACCACCAAGTATCAAGATTAGAGACAACTTACCCCCACTTCCCTTAAATACTCCACCAGTAAAAACATCAACTACAGAAGATCAACCGGCAGCTGAGAGCATGGACACAGAGGATAATAATCCTAATCCTGAAGTCCTATATACTGTGAATGTTGATACTCAAAAAATCAACATAGTGGTAGACAAGGATACAATAGATAAATCAGAAAACAAAGAGCAACCAGCAACAGAAAACAAAGAGCAACCGACAACAAGAAACAAAGAGCAACTAGCAGCAGATTCAGAGAAAAGGATGGAATCTGGAACACAAACAGAGCAACTAACAGAGTTAAAGGCTCCAAAACAGATGTCACCGATAAGAAATGATGCAGGAAAACCAATGCTTAAAGAGATGGAGACACAAATAGACCTACCAGAGGTCAATACTAGCATGGTCACTTCCACCGGCACTCAGTTTGTTGGGTCACCATCAAATGTAACAGAGGTATTGCTCAAATCTATCAAGAAAATAACTGATTATAGCTCACAAGCTTATAAAGTGATAGATGATTCAATTCCAGTTTTGAAATCAATAGCTCCCAATTGTAATATAGCCAACAAAGATTCTTTAGGCTAGTTGGATACACTTTGTAAATATATTTTTGGAAATTTTGAGCAAACAAAGGTAGAAACTATAAAGGAAAGTGTAGAAAAAGAGAAATAGAAATTCTTTGAGGAAGGAATAAAGAAGTGTAACAGAGAATTTGACACACTTCTACCGGAACTGTGCAATTTATTGAAAGAGTACAAAACTCTGTACAAAGACACCTGTAAGATAAACTTTTTAACCATAGATGTAGACATAAAGAGAAGCAAGGTACAGGAAGAGATAAATAAACTTGCTGATAATTTTGTTAACTCACCCGATACATTATCAGTTTTTGAAAAAAAGATAACAAATTTTGAGGAAGAATTGCTCAAATTAGAAAGAGAGAAAGAGAAAATAATAAACAAGGCAAAATTCTTGAGATCTAAACTAAGTCCAAGATTGGACTATTTAGCATCTCTGCGGAAGGAAATATTAGAGGCACTAACATAGGGTAGCGAAACACTGGCAGAGAACTTGTAGCATCTCACCGGTACAGTATACAAAACTACGATAGCAATAAAGGAGAGCAAGAAGTTTATGGATGGCATAAACTTAATTTTGGGAGATATTCTTTAGATAATAACTACCCAACTACAAGGTTGAGGTTATGAATTGGTACAACTACAAAATCTACTAACCTTTGTCATTGATGCCAAAGGGGGAGTAGTAGATGAGAAAATTCGAAGCACAAGGATCACACGCTCAGGGGGAGCTCTCACATTTTTGGTAACATTTTTGGTCTATACATTTTTGGATATCTTTTTGAAATTTCTCATGAGTGTTGTCATCAATGCCAAAGGGGGAGATTGTTGGCATATGGACACTCCAATGAGACATTGTGTGTGATTGAAGGTTTTGTCATTGATGGCAACCTTGCAATCCTATGGCACCGGCAAGACATTATATCGGCAAAGCATTACATAGGCAACCTTGCAATCCTATGGCACTGGCAAAGCATTACTCAGGCAACCTTGCAATCCTATGGCACCGGCAAAGAATTACTCAAACAAGAAAGTGCACCGGCATCAACAAGATCAATCTACACTAGCACCGGCATAGAAGATGTACACCGGCACAGAAGGAAATATGTATACCAGCACTGAGGCCGATAGGATTTTTGATATGTAATATTTTGTTTATTATTATAAACCGACTTGGCAAATTGTAAAATGACTCTTGTATATAAAAGAGATCATTGTAGTCATTTGTAGGATATGGATAGGAAGCATAAGTAAAATATAAGGCAGACCTAATGTGCGAATTGTAGATCAAGGGTATATGTAAAGAATAGAGCAAGAACCGGTACTGAATCTGGCATTAAAGATGCTATTGTAAAGCAGTACAGATTATTGGATTTGCATAATCCTCATTGTAAGTCAGTGTGACTTCTTATTGAGCAGTGAGCTCTAGGTAGTTGTCCTTCCTGCATGTGCAGGCCCCTATTGTAAGTAATATTCTCTTATTGGCCAGTAAGTGAATATTGTAGGTCACAAATCCCACCGAGGTTTTTCCCACACCGGGTTTCCTCGTTAAACATCTTGTGTTATGGTGTTCTTTTCATGTGGATGTTTTTGATTCTATTATTTACATTAATTCTTCCATACCGATATATTGTTACTTTATGTTCTGCATATTTAGTTTCAAAAAAATCTCATCACCGGTCAAATACTGATTCACCCCCCCCTCTCAGTATCTGTGGGAACCCTAACATAATCAACAAGTGTTTGATCTATCTAATAGCACAAACTGGTTGGTTAGATCCAGTATAGTTCACTGCTAATGCATTCCAGCATTACTTCAGTCTTCTCTATCTCTCTCAATTACAACTTGATCTTCTCAGATAAGATCGCTCTTTCAACAACTCAACAATCACCTTAAACCCTAGCACAACATAAACCCTTTCAGCAACAACCTAAAACCCTAGACATGATGTCCTTTTAAAAGGAATCTGATTTCATGTCGGTCCAATAGAATTACATTAAAATTTCCTAGGTTCAATGAATCTAGACATACTCAATAACACAACACAAAAAGCACTGTCAGTGTGTCGGCACCGTCAATAAATCGGTGGATTGGTAACTCATCACAAAATGTCGGTTGGTAACTCATCGCAGAGTATTACCGGTTCATACAAAATACTGGTTGCCGGTTTGACAAAAATGAAGACTGGTAAGAATGTGTTATGCCACTTTGCTTCCTCATACCGCTTGAGATCTTTGAACTGCTTGGGGTTGACATGCCACTTCAGACTAGGAAACACATTCTACAAAATCACCAATAGTTTAAAGACTAGAATACAACATACTGGTTGGAACAAATACCGGTTGAGCTCTAGCTCATACATAAAAAGGGGATCTCAATATAAGTGTGTGTCCATCAATGACAATCACAACATAAACATCAAAAATACCAACAGGTTATTCATCTAAGAGCAAGGCATATAGATGTTTTGACAAAAGATTGCAGAAAATTGTTGAGAGTACCAATGTAAAGATTGATGAACAATTCATAGGAACTTCAAGGTAGATAGACTCTGAACCGGCAACAAAAATTTTGATAAATGAACCTACACTGAATCCACTGGTAGAAAATGAAGATTCAATTACACCGGTATCATCTGAAAATTCCACAGTAACTAAGGAACAACAACAAACAAAGACACCCCGATATGTAAGATTGAATCACTCTGAAGATTAGATAATTGGAAACAGGTATAAAGGAGTAATGACAAGAGGAAGATTGGAAAATGAAGAGGTATGTCTTATTTCTCATATTGAACCATCATCAGTTAATGAGGCACGTGAAGATAAATATTGGATTAAAGCTATGGAAGAAGAATTAGAACAAATTGAGAATAATAACACTTGGACATTAGTTCCCCGGCCTAAAGATAAAAATGTAATTGGAACCAAATGGGTATTCAGAAACAAACTTAATGAAGATGGTAAGGTTATAAGAAATAAAGCAAGACTAGTGTGTAAGGGATATTCTTAGAAAGAAGGAATTGATTACAATGAAACATTTGCACAGATAACTAGAATTGAGGCAATTAGATTGTTTTTGGCTTTCGCAGCACATAAGAACTACAAAGTATATCAAATGGATATTAAATGTGCATTTTTTAATGGAGATCTTGAAGAAGAAGTTTACATTGAACAAACTGATGGATTTTCTTTGATAGATAACAAAGATATGGTTTGCAGGTTAAGAAAAGCTTTATATGGATTGAAGCAAGCTCCAAGAGCTTGGTATGCAAGATTGGATAAGTATCTTTTGAAGATTGGTTTCTCTAAAGGTAGTGCAGACAAAAATTTATATTATAAAGTGACTAATGATGACATCTTGGTTATAGAATTTTTTTTTGATGATATAATCTTTGGACGAGAAGATGCATTATGTAAAGAATTTTCTATTAAAATGCAGCAAGAATCTGAAATGTCTATGATTGGGGAAATAAAATTCTTTTTAGGATTGTAGATTTCATAGACTAATAAAGGTATATTCTTGAGTCAATCCAAGTACTTAAAGGAGTTACTAAATAAATTTGGGATGGAAAACTCTAAACCGGTAAGCACACCTATGGCTACAAATGACAAACTATCAGTAACGGATGAATCTACAACTGTTAATCCAACTAGATACAAATCTATGATAGGAGGTTTACTGTATTTGACACAAACTAGACCTGATATTATGAATGCAGTATGTATTGTTTCAAGATTTCAGAGTAATCCTAGAGAAAATCATGAATCAGCAGTAAAAAGGATTTTCCGGTACTTACAAGGCACTATAAATCTTGGATTATGATATCCTAGAGATGAAAACTTTGAATTATGTGCATACACAGATGCAAATTGGGTAGGAGATGTGGATGATAGAAAAAGCACCACCGGTGATGCATTCTTTCTTGGAAGCAAACTAGTTTCTTGGTTGAGTAAGAAACAAAGTTGTACATCTTTATCAACAACAGAATCAGAATATGTTGCAGCAGCAACTAACTGTACACAGGTACTATGGCTTAAGAAAATGTTGAAGGACATAAAGGTAAAATGCAAGGAACCTATTACTATATATTGTGATAACACTGTAGCAATTGACATATCTAAGAATTCGATAATACATTCTAAAACCAAACATGTTTCTATCAAACTGAATTTTCTAAAGGAAAATGTTGAAGCAAAAGAGATAAAACTGGTTTATGTGAATACTAAAGAGTAGATTGTAGATATCTTCACTAAACCTCTGCCTAAGGAGACTTTTGAATATCTCAGAGACTAGCTTGGGGTCATACCCCCACTGGTAGAGACTTAGGAAGTTGATGTTTGTTATCAACCGGCAAAATTAACAGAGAAATCTTTTACTCCAACTTTGATGAGGAAGCTACTTCTTAGGGGGAGTAGTTGGTATACTAAATTGATTGGTATTTTGTATATGAACTTGGATTGATAATAACTTTGGCATTTGATGTCAAAGGGGGAGAGATTGGTATGGAAAAACACAAGGAAAACACATGTTTCTTCCATGGGGAGAGATTGTTACTTGGGAGAGATTGTTACTCTCTATATCTGTATTTTGATTTCTGGTTATGATCTCTTTTTGGGAGATTGTTGGTTTTTGGTATTTGGCATTTATGTTTTGGCACTTTGATGGTTTTTCCATCTTATGTTGCCATCAATGCCAAAGGGGGAGATTGTTGGTATTTTGGTATGGTTTTGTCATTGATGTCAACACCTACTAAACACTTATCAACTCTAGCACTTTGGAAAATCAACAACATTCACCGGCAAGCAACTGACTTATGCATAGTCACCAGTATCTGGTACACCGGCAGGATATAATGATCATAGACACTTGGAAGGGCATGGAAAACACTTGGTTATGTCGAACACATCATGTGGACACCTTGTCTTGGAGTTTTGTTAATTGGCATATTCGTATTTACATATTTGTTTTTATCGGCAAATAGGTCCAGGTTACACCGGCGGGTTTATCTTTTCCAGATCAACATGGCACGCTATGAAGATGACTTATTATTGTTGTAAATGCATTAAAACAACATGGTTAATTAGTTATTGCATTGGGTATTAATTGATTTGTAAATTAATTTTATTGTATTATCCTTTAGAGCTGACCTACTAAAATTGGTCTTAGGGTATGGTATAAATGTAAGATCTTATTTGTAAGATCAAATGTGGAATGAAAAAAAAGGATTGTGTGAAGGTATATGCGAGAATAAAAAGAGCTATACACACAGACATCATTTGAAGGTTGAAGGAGGGTTTTTGTGAAGACAATTAGAACTACATCGCTACTGAATCCAACATATGAAGATGCTATTTTGAGTAGTACATTCTTATTGGATTTAACCATCCAATTATAGTCAGTGTGACTCCCATTTTGTGATTAAGCAGTGAGCTCTAGGCACTTGGCCTTTCTGCATGTGCAGACCCCATTTGTATACAATTACTATCTCTAGTAGTATCATCTGATTGTGGGTAAGGTTTCCCACCATGGTTTTTCCCCTTATAGCATTTCCATGTATAAATATTGGTGTTATGTATTGTGGATGACTTTGTCTTTTTGTTTCATGCATTAATCCTTACTGGTATTGCAATTAACTGTTAAAACTGTCTACCGACATATTAGACTGGTTTACCAGTTTTAAGCTTTAAGTTGGTTTAATTTTTTTTTGTTTGAATTTTTTAGACAACTGATTCACCCCCCCTCTCAGTTATCTCTGGGACCTAACAGTTCCTAAAATTACTGTTATTGTCCAAAAATGACAAAATATGCCCAAAAAAAATAGGTAACATTGGATTTAAAAACGGGACCCTGTTTCATTTTCAAGTAGGCCCCCATTTGAGAATAAAATGTGGGCCCATTTAGTTTCACCTCAGGCCCTAGTTATTTTTTGCCTCAGGGGCCCAAAGCAAATACGAGCCCCCATTTCTAAGAGTGCATTTTCCAATGTGCGGACTTCCAGCAATTGTGACCCATTACCTTGCACTTACCCTTTAGCATTAAACTTAGTTTTATAAACCCACTTGATTCCCATGCAATCCTTACCTTCAGGCAGATCAACTAGTTCCAATGTTTCATTTCTCTCAATGGAATCCATCTCTTCATCCATAGCTTTGACCCAATGTTCCTCTTGAACTGCTTCTTCATAATGCATAGGATCATAAGTGAATAAAGAAAAAGTTGAAAACAAATCTAAGTTTTCTTCTGTTTGATCATAAATCTCCTTCAAACTTATCATTTTCTTAGCTTTATAATTTGATCTTGATGAGGAAAGAGTAGGATCTGATTCATCACTTACATGTGAATGGGAAGTGGAATGACTTGTATCACCTGATGATTCACCTTGGATTGCATTCTTTGGATTTCTAGTCGGAGTACTTGTTCCTAATTGCAGCTTTTCTTTATCACCTTGTACATTTTGATCTTTGGATTCCTCTTCATTCTAAGGTATTGGTGCTCCAATTTCAATTGATTTATGAATTCTTCCATCACATGCTTCTTCTTCCTTAAATTCCATATCTTTGCTAATAATAATTTTCTTTGAAATGGGATTATACAATCTATAAGAATATGATTACTCACTATAACCAATGAAAATACATTTCCCACTTTTATCATCCAAGTATCTTCTTAATTCATATGGTACTAAAGAATATACAATGCATCCAAAAAAATTGAAATGAAGTACACTATGATTTTTACCATTCCATGCTTCTTGTGGAATTTTGTTCTTCACACTTTTAGTAGGACTTTTTTTCAAAATAAATACTACACATGCTACTTCTTCTTCCCAAAAATCATTGAGCAAGTTTTTGTCCTTCAACACACTCCTAGCCATTTCCATAATGGTTCTATTCTTCCTTTTGGCTACACCATTTTGTTGTGGTTTGTACCGTGTTGTAAATTATTTCTTGATTCCATGTTCTCTGCAAAAAGTCTAGAAATTCATTAGAACTAAATTCACCACCCCTATCACATCTCAGTACTTTGATGAATAGACCACTTTGTTTTTCCACCATAGCCTTGAACTCCTTGAATTTAGTGAAAACTTTAGACTTCTATTTGAGAAAGTATATACAAGTTTTCCTACTAAAATCATCAATAAATGTTAGAAAATATATATTCCCTCCTAAAGATGGATTTTGCATGGGTCCAAAGATATCAGTGTTAACTAACTCCTATGGTGCTCTTTCTCTATATGAACTCCTTACTAGAAATCTTTCTTTGTGTTGTTTCACCACTATAGAACTCTCACATGAACTACTTGGTTGCATTAGGGGTGGTAAACCTTTCACCATATTTTTCTTTAGTAAGAAACTCAAGGAATTAAAATGAAGATGACAATACCTTAAATGCCAAAGCCATGTTTGGTCTAAATGCACTACCTTGAAATTGATCTCTTCTTTTCCTTGGATACAATGAATCTGAAGGGGGAACATTCTATTCCTTATCATCTCAACCCTAGAAATTGAGCCACCACTAGGATTTCTATCCAAAATCGTTCACACATCATTATCAGAGAAAACTTTGTACCCTTTTTGCATTAATTGTCCAACACTCATAAAATTGTGTTTTAATCCAAGCACAAAATAAACATCAGGATTATATCTCTTTTCTCCATTTTTTGTCAAAACATTTATAACACCTTTTCCCATTATAGATACTTTACTATCATTTCCCAACTTCAGTTCAGATTTCACATAATCATCTAGACTATCAAATAGCTATTTATTACTAGTCATGTGGTTACTACAACCACTATCTAGAAATTGTTGGCATTTTTTATGTTTATGTTGTGATTGTCATTGATGGACACATACTTGTATTGAGATCCCCTTTATATGTATGAGCTCATGCTCAACCGGTATTTGTTCCAACCGGTATGTTGTATTCTAGTCTTTAGACTAGTAGTGATTTTGCAGAATGTGTTTCCCGGTCTGAAGCGACATGTCGACCCCAAGTGGTTCACAGATCACAAGTGGTATGAGGGTGCAAAGCGGCACAACACATTCTTACCAATCTTCATTTTTGTCAAACCGGCAACCGGTATTTTATATGAACCGGTAATACTCTGTGATGAGTTACCAATCCACCGATTGTTTGATGGTGCAGACACATTAACGGTGATTCCTGTGTTGTGTTACTAAGTATGTCTAGGTTCATTGAACCTAGGAAATTGTAAAGAAATCCTATTGGACTGACATGAAATCAGATTCCTTTAAAAGGGACATCATGTCTAGGGTTTTAGGTTGTTGTGAAAAGGGTTAATGTTGAGCTAGGGTTTAACGTGGATGTTGAGTTGTTGGAAGAGCGATCTTATCTGAGAAGATCGAGTTGTAACTAAGAGAGATAGAGAAGACTGAAGTAATGCTAGAATGCATTAGCTGTGAGCAATACTGGATCTAACCAAGCAGCTTGTGCTATTAGATAGATCAAACACTTGTTGATTATTCACATCTTTAACAAGTCAATAGCCCCTAACCGGGTAGGCCTCAAAGCCTTTGTAAAATCCTCTAACAAGGTGGTTCACACATGTGAATCTAAAATCCTCTAACAAGGTAGTCTTTAATCAAACTTATCTCCTAACAGAGATTGAGATTCCTAACAAGATCTGTTCTGGTGAAGAACATTGTAAGACCTTAACCAGTCTAGTTTCTATTATGCAGATAGTGACTTGTGAGTTCCATCTCATCGTGGTTTTTCCCAGTTGGGTTTCCATGTCAAATATCTTGTGTTATGGTTGTATTTCTTTTGTGGGTGAATGTTTTATTTGCATTTTGGTTTGTATGTGTGGTAACCGGTTTGACTGTCAGACTATTTTACTGGTTTATCTTTAGACTGTGTTAGTGTTTTAGTGCAAAGATTGATGAATACTAATTCACCCCCCCTCTTAGTATTCATCAATTGGTATCAGAGCCAACCTTTCTATAAGTTTAACCACTTGGAAAGAGATATGGGGGAATACACCATGAGGGAACTTACTCAATGGCTCACAAAGTCTGAGCAAGCCTATGATGATCTTATGGTCAAATACAAGGCATCTCAAGCAAAAAGAAGAGAACATGCAGAAAAGCTGATGGAACTATCTGAAAGTAGTTTTGAAGATGAAGCTAACATTGAAGCTATGATTGCTAAATTGAATAAGCTGAATGATTCAAACTCCAATCTGAGAAAGGAGTTGGAAGGATTGACTATTTGGTTTAGTCAAGAGCTTGAGAATTAGAGAAAAGGTGAAGATCTGGTAAAAGATAGAGATCATGAGATCTCCAAGTTGAAACATGAGATTAGTGCACTAACTGCTTGCCTTCATGAGAGTAGAATGGAAAAAGAAGACATGCAAGGAGAACTGAACATTTCCATCTCTGTAAATGCAAGTCTTATGGAGACAAACACTGCTATTTCCAAAGAACTCTTTGAGTCAAAGGAAATACTTGCTAAGTTTGGCAAAAGTATAGTCAAGCTAGAGCAAAAGCTTGAGTTATCTAGACCGACAAAGAATACCAATGGTCTTGGTTTTTTTGGACATGAGGAAGGAGAATCCTCAGGAATGAATGTTGAAGCATCAAAGAAGCAATCGACACTCAAAGGAAAAGGTAAGCAAAAATTCAAACCTATTTGCTTTAACTGTCTTAAAGAAGGACACACTGCCAATGTATGTAGGAGCAAAGCCTACAATAATTTTCCTTATTTTATCAACAATGTACCTAGATTCAATAAGCTCAATGGTCATTTTTATGCATGCAACAAGTTTGGGCATAGAGAATTTGAGTGCAAGTCTATAGTGGATAACACTGGAAGATATCCTCAAAAGGACCCAAGGAACTGGTCCTGAATCTTTTATGAACCGGAACCACAACTGGTTTAATGACTTCAATCATCAGTCAAGAAGCAGTGGCCATCAAGTGGCAACCAAATGGAGGGAAAGTTGTGTGATCTATCATGGTCATGGTCACACTGCTGCAGCATGCAAAAGGAAAAATGGAAACATGTACAATGGACCTTGGAGAGCACCTGGACTTGTTTGCTATCATTGCAACAAACCGGGTCACATTGCAAGATTCTGTAGAAGCAGAAAAAGTATATCTGATGATAAACCGGTCACTTAGGAAGGAGAAATAGATGTTGAAAGAGTTCAAGGAGACATGAAGAAAACATGGAAGAAGAAACCAACAATGTCGGAAGAGGAACCGGTTTTTGCACCTAGTGTGGAAATATCGGAACTAGCAAACTAAGCCTCAAAGGCTTAGGGGGAGCAAATGGCAAAATGCTTTCGAACCCAACCGAGGGTTAAAAGACCTTGACTGATATGCTACACCTGTCGCTTGGCAGAAGACCAAAAATGGTAAAAAGGCAAATTAGGGTTTACGCCCTAATATAGGAGCGTTAATGATGGTAGGTGAGAGACATGTATAAATGCATTTTTCAAATCATTTCTCACTATCTGTTTTTGAGCGAAGAAAAGTTTTCAAGTGCAGAGCGAAGAAAAGGTGATTTGAGATTAGATTTCAAGAAATTGGATAACTTTGAAAGAGATTCGAATCTTGTTTGCAAGCAGTAGTGGAGAACTCAAAGCGGTGATTTGGCATCCGACGGAGAGAGAAGTAAAGCAGAATCAAGAAGCCCTAAATTTGTGTTTGAAAGGTATTTTTTGTGTTCTTGAAATACTCTTCAATGGCCTCCGCATCTCATACCAGTTCAAGCACATCCATTGAGTTAGAAAGTTTCATTTAGAGGAAGTCCAAGTATAATGCCTTGTCACAAGTTCCAGCTGGAGTCATAGTCGAAGAAGGAATTTTAAACTATATTGATTGCAAGATAGAAGACCTAGGGTCCTTAGCCATTCATACTCAATTAGGTCTATTTTCCAGAAAGGACAAAAGGATCAAACCGAAGTTCAGTATCTTAGAGAAGAAGAAACTCCATAATGCGGTATATTTTCTGGAAGACTTCATAGAGGATCACATCAGGATCATCTTGAGTAGAGTCCATGGTGACAAGATGTACCTGGAGAGAACGCATGATATCACACCTGAGGCAATTCATGCAGTCATCAGTTTCTACAACATAGGGGAAGTGCCAGCCCTGAGAACGATAAGCAAAATGGAAATGACCAAGCTCATCGGTTCGACAAGTGATTCACGAGGTATGACAGTTAATCCTATCAAGGATGAACTGGTAAAATACGCCTGCATGGTGATAGGCTACAGAACATTCTCAGCCAGCAGGATTAATTCTATATCTGCTGCAACGGTAAATGCCACTTACCGGATAATTATAGAGGATAAATCATTTGACTTATGCACCAGTATGCAGAGGCAACTCCTCTTAAATCTTAACAATCAAAAAGGATAATTCACTGAGATTTAAGTTTGGACAACTACTGGTAGGGTTGTTTTTCTATTTTCAAGGCTACTTTCCAGGTGTAGGAGATGTTCAGTGGTCCCCTGACCAACTAGTAACCAAGCAGATAAAGGAAAGTGTGCAAGCCATTGGAACCAGCTACCCTAAGGTACTGAACAAATACTTTGATGAGTTCAGAAGAAAGATGAGTCAGAGGGTATGAATCTCAAGTGACATAGTGAAGAAGTATGAAGATGACATCTGTTTCACTATTCAGGTGGACAAATTTCTAATGGAGTCTGTTGAGCCTAGAATGGAGGAAGTGGAGCCTATGGGCTATGAGGTCATGTTTGATATGATGGAAGGGTATGCTTCAACCCTTATTGCCTTGCCTCTTGATCCAAAGGCTAAGTGAACCGGAACCTACTTGGAGAGGATCACACCGGTTGAAGAACCATCGGTGAAGAAGGGAAAAGAACTGGCAACTAAGAAAGCTAAGGCAGTGCCTACAGCATTAGCACTAGCTACCACTGAGACTCCAAGAGTGACCAAGTGGTCACCGGCAAAGAAGAAATCAGAGGTAACACCGGCAAAAGTCTTGAAAGAAAGAGGAAGACTAAGGCAAATGAACCGGACTCCAAAGAAACCGAGTCTAATGAATAGCCAAAGAAGGCTAGATAGACCAAGAAGGTAAACAAGAATGAACCGGCAACATCCGCACTGGTAAATATAGATATCTCCTCTTACAAACGTTTGACACATTGTCAAAGAACAGTAAAGAATATTAGGAGAAAGTTACTTCATGATTTAATTGATTATTATGATGAATTCAATAGTGAAGAAAAAGATGAAGTACTACAAGAAATCATTCTTTATTTACGTAAAAATGACCGGTCAAAATCAGAGATTAAATCTCAAACTCCGGATTCATTATTTAAAGCATTGGATAACAAATGGCACATTGCCATTGAAAAGGAACAAGAGATTAGGGAGAAAGTTTTTGCACAGTACTTCCCCGAACTCTCAAATTCAGAATTATTTGATGTATTGGATCAAAATAAAGGTCTCTTCTTTGCAAGGAGAAGAAGACTTTGGTTGTTGGAAGGGAGAGTTGATGATGTAGAAAAGGATACACATCAACACATGGCCCATGCTATCAGCTTTCACAAAGATCGAATGGCCAACCTCCAAGTGGAAAAGGAACCGGTTATTTCCAAACCGGATGAGGTTTTTGATGAGGAAGGAAACCTGGTGGAGGAACCAATCGACATGATAGATGTCGATGCCCTGGATATAGAAGATGTCACTCAGGACATACCTTCTAAGGGAACTAAATAGGGGCAACAGGCCGATCAGGGTGGTGAACAAGCTATGGACACACAGCAAGCGATAAAAGAATAGGAAGAGAAAAAGAAGAAGGATGAAGATGAGAAATAGGAAAAAGAGGAAGAGAAGAGAAAAGAGGAAGAGGATAAAAGAAAAGATGAAGAGAAGAAGAAGCAAGAAGAAGAAAGGAAGAAGAAAGAAGAAGAGGACAAGGAAGAAAAGAAGAAGAAGGAAGAAGAAGAAAAGAGAAAGAAGGAAGAGGAAGAAAAGAAGAAGAAAGAAGAGGAGGAGAAGAAGAAGGAAGAGGAAGAGAAGAAGAAGGAAGAGGAAGAGAAGAAGAAAAAGGAAGAGGAGGAGAAGAAGAAGAGGGAAGAATAAGAAAAGGAAGAGCAGAAGAGGAGAGCAGAGGAGAAGAAAAAGGTAGAGGAAGACAAGGAAGAAGAGAAGAGAAGAGAAGCGGAAAAGAAGAAAGCTGAAGAAGCCAAGGAACGAGAAGTGGCAAAAAGCTCTCAGGTGGAGACTCCGAAGGCAACCGAAAGTCAACCCTCACCAGTTGATCTCTCTAGTCCTATCAATCTCCAATTTGCAAGTGAGTCGGAGCTTATGCAGAGCATCAAGGTTGCTCAAGAGTGCCTTGAGATCATTTGCAGAAAAAAGGAACAAGACATCATTCAGGCAGCTGTAGACACACTTACCGGTTTAATCCCCAGTACTAATCTTCCTGACACTGATTCATCACTAGCACAACTCAAACTTCTATGTACTTTAGTGGATGATTAGGTGCAGGGTCTAGAAGAAGCAGCAGAGGCCAATGTAAAGAAAGAGCACCAAAAGGCTCTTAATGTTTCTCTCATGAAGAAATTAAATGACCTTAGGACTGAACTGTTAAAGGATCAAAAGGACATAAGGAGTGCCTTGGATGAGGGAAACTTGCTACTCAGCAAAATCTATCAACCTCATCTGTTCTGTGATGATGTGCTAGCCAAGAATCAACAGCTTCAAATGGACTTATAGTCCTACTTAAGCACATTCAAGACTCCTTATGACTCCTTTGCAGCATATGGGCAAACCGTTCACCGGTTCCAGATCCAGTCAGCCAAGATAGAGCAAGAGATCAACACAAGGTATCAGGATTTGCAGGAGCTTCAATTGGTATTACTTCCACGACTGCAAATTCTCCAAAAATGCTATCTGAACCTGGATGCCCTGACAGTCACACAAGAACTGAGCACAATAGATGCCATGGAGGAACAGGTATCACAAATGCAGACAGAGAAGGAAGTGGCGACCTCCCTACTTGAGTCCTGGTCTCTTTCCATGAAACAATTTTTGCAGGACTATAAAGCGGTTTTTGACAAGTATTATTCATTATTGTCATAAACTCTTTTCTATATATATGGAAACAGGTTTTTCAGCGGTACTTTGTCATTGTTGGCAAAGGGGGAGAAGTATATGGTTTTAAAATTTTGAAATTTTGATATATGTTGTGATATATGCTATATGCTCTAATGATTATGCTCTGAATGCAAAATTGCTATACACTTTGTTGATTAAGGGATAGTGTATATGCTTAGGGGGAGCAATTTTGTTAATGGCAAGTTTTTGTTGTAAAACACTTAGATGTCAAAAAAAAAATTTCCTAAGTGTTGCCATCAATGCCAAAGGGGGAGATTGTTGGCATTTTTTATGTTTATGTTGTGATTGTCATTGATGGACACACACTTGTATTGAGATCCCCTATATATGTATGAGCTCATGCTCAACCGGTATTTGTTCCAACTGGTATGTTGTATTCTAGTCTTTCGACTAGTAGTGATTTTGCAGAATGTGTTTCCTGGTCTAAAGTGGCATGTCGACCCCAAGTGGTTTGAAGATCACAAGCGGTACGAGGGTGCAAAGTGGAACAACACATTCTTACCAGTCTTCATTTTTGTCAAACTGGCAACCAGTATTTTGTATGAACTGGTAATACTCTGTGATGAGTTACCAACCGACATTTTGTGATGAGTTACCAATCCACTGATTGTTTGACGGTGCCAACACATTAACAGTGATTCGTGTGTTGTGTTACTAAGTATGTCTAGGTTCATTGAACCTAGGAAATTGTAAAGAAATCCTATTGGACCAACATGAAATCAGATTCCTTTAAAAGGGACATCATGTCTAGGGTTTTAGGTTGTTGCGAAAAGGGTTAATGTTGAGCTAGGGTTTAAGGTGGATGTTGAGTTGTTGGAAGAGCGATCTTATCTGAGAAGATCGAGTTGTAACTGAAAGAGAGATAGAGAAGACTGAAGTAATGCTAGAATGCATTAGCTGTGAGCAATACTGGATCTAACCAAGTAGCTTGTGCTATTAGATAGATCAAACATTTGTTGATTACTCATATCTTTAACAAGTCAGTAGCCCCTAACCGGGTAGGCCTCAAAGCCTTTGTAAAATCCTCTAACAAGGTGGTTCACACATGTGAATCTAAAAACCTCTAACAAGGTAGTCTTTAATCAGACTTATCTCCTAACAGAGATTGAGATTCCTAACAGGATCTATTCTGGTGAAGAACATTGTAAGACCTTAACTGGTCTAGTTTCTATTCTGCAGATAGTGACTTGTGAGTTCCATCTCACCGTGGTTTTTCCCAGTTGGGTTTCCACGTCAAATATCTTGTGTTATGGTTGTATTGCTTTTGTGGGTGAATGTTTTATTCGCATTTTGGTTTGTATGTGTGGTAACCAGTTTGACTGTCAGACTGCTTTACCGGTTTATCTTTAGACTATGTAAGTGTTTTAGTGCAAATATTTTTGGCATACTAATTCACCCCCCCCTCTTAGTATTCATCGGAAATCATATATCCTTTGAACTCTTTTGAGCAATATTGCAGGTTATGAATAAACTTCCTGAATTATTATTAGACATATCTAATTAATTCACACCATGTTTGTCCATTTCTTCTTGTTTTCTCTTACATTGATTTTCCAAATGACATTCTTACAATAATGACATTGAATGTAAGACTTATCAAACCTTGAAAATTGAAATTGATTTCTCCTACGTCCTCTACAATGAAAGATTTGATTGAACTGATTTGTTCATTCTTCTTGATTTGTGCTCACATGTTCATCTCTTCTTCTACCTCTTGCTCTTCCTCTGAAGTTCAATCTTCCTCTTCCTTTGCCAAGTGACACCTGTGATCTAAAATAATTCGACAAAGAAGAATTTTTTTTCTTGTTCATTCTAGATTCATGAGATAAAAGTGATCCCATTAACTCATCTATGGAGAGTGGTCCCATTAAAGCATGGTCAGATCACAAGCCCTCATTAAGACATCTTAGAGTTTTAGTTGCGAGGCATATGCACATGTGCTAAAGGAGAAGTGGATAAATTTGGAGAACAAGGTTGTGAAATGTATCTTCATCGGGTACAATTATGGTGTGAAAGGATATGAGCTTTGGGACCCTGTTGCACAAAAGGTAATTCATAGTAGAAGTGTTATTTTTAGAGAAATTGTCTTCTTCTGTTACATTGCAGCTAGAACATGCTCAAAAGGAAAATGTGATTCAATTCCCTTCTACACCTGAAAGAGTTGAATTGAGACCCCTAGATATGCAAGAAGTTGAGGATAGCTCATCCAGCTCTAAATCTTCAGAAGAGGAGGAAGAACCTCCAACTCGGCTTGTTTGAAGGTCTACAAGATATAGACAACCACCTGAAAGGTATTCACCTGATGATTGGAGATGTATATTTTCTTTGAATACTAATATGGATGAACCAAAATCTTTAGAAGAGGCATTAGGTATGAATGATGCAGAATCCTGGAAGATTGCTATGGAAGAAGAAATGTCAGCTTTGAGAAAGAATGATATATGGGATATTGTACCATTGCCTGGAGGATGAAAGCTTGTTGGTTGCAAATGGGTGTTCAAGAAAAATATTGGTTTAGATGGGAGCATTAAGAAGTATAAAGAAAGGGTGGTTGCAAAAGGCTACTCTCAGGTTGAGGGTGTTTTTTATGATGATATATTTTTCTCCTATTGCAAAAATGACATCCATTAGATTTTTTCTTCCAATTGCTGTTGCTTATGATTTACAAGTTGAGAAAATGGATGTGAAAACTTCTTTCCTTCATGGTGATTTGGAGGAGGATATTTATATGAACAACTAGAGCACTATGTGGTGAAAGGTAAAAGTAATTTGGTCTTTAAATTAAAGAAATATGTGTATGGCCTCAAGAAGAGTCCTAGGATGTGGTACCAAAAATTTGATACATATGTGTTGAGTTTTTTATTTGAGCATTCCAAATCAGATCACTATGTTTATTATGAAAATAATGGTGATAATTTCCTAGACATTGCATTGTATGTTGATGATATGTTATTCATTGGTAAAGGGAAAGGTATGATTTCAAAACTAAAGTCTCAGCTCGTTGTGAATTGTGAAATGAAAGATATTGGTGCAGTAAAACACATTCTTGGGATGGAGATTAAAAGAGATAGAGTGAACAGAAAGTTGTGGCTACGCCAGAGTAAGTATGTGAATTCAATTTTACAGAGGTTCAAAATGCATGATTACAGACCATTATGTATTCCTTTTACAGTTGGAAGAAAATTATCTGTTGCAGATTGTCCTACATCCCCATGAGAGATGGAAGACATGAGCAGAGTGCCTTACCAAAGTGCAGTTGGAAGTTTGATGTATGGTATGGTCTAGTATGTACTAGAGCATATATTGTCTAAGCAGTGGGAGTTTTGTCTAGATATATGTCTAATCCTAGTAGAGTTCATTGGGATGCAGTCAAAATAGTCTTTAGATATTTGAAGGGTTCCTTAGAGTAATCTTTGTGTTATCATTCTATTTCAATTGGAGACATGATTTCCCTTGATATTCATGATTATGTAGATTCATACTAGGCAAGTGATATTGATAGAAGAAGATCTACCAGTGCTTATGTGTTTACTTTATTTGGTGGTGAAATTAACTGAATGAGTAAGTGACAGTTTGTGGTTTCTTTGTCTACTACTAAAGTAGAGTATATGGAGCTACTCATGCTTGTAAAGAGGCCATTTGACTTAAGAGACTGTGTCCATACATGGACTAAAACATGGAGTTGTGATAGTTTATTATGATAGTTAGAGTGCAATCTGGCTAACTAAGAACTCTACTTTTCATGCCAGGACCAAGCACATTGATGTTCAGTATCATTTTGTTAGAGATATGGTCGAAGATGGTAGGGTCAACCTAGTTAAGGTAGAAACTTTGATAAATGTTGCAGATTCTTTAACTAAGGCAGTTAGCACAAAGAATTTCAGATGGTGCTCGGAGTATATGGGCCTTATGGCCCCTAGAAATTGATTCATTGTGTGGATACTCCTTTAGCTCTTGCAAGGTGACAAGTGGGAGATTTGTTAGAAAAATGGTGCCTCAACCTTGCATTTACATGAGGTTACTATTTATAGTAATTTTTCATTTGAGCATGAAATGGTGCAAAATTCTCCCCAAAGATTTTGGTTGGATAGATAAACATTTTGGTAAAGTTACGTGACAAGATCACATCTAGTTTTAAAGATATTAAATTTTTCATTTTGGAGGGGTCCAATGAAAAGTTTAAATTTGATTTTGAGTACTTTAGAGGCCCCAAAATTCCTCAAAAAGTGGATGTAAGTGGTTTAGTGTCTTACAAGGAAATAGACAACTTCATGATCTTTCCGGTGCTTCAAACGATTCGTCAATCGGACACACGGTTCTCATGCTATGGCCTCCAAAAGTTTGTACTCCTGAAATAGGGAATGTAAAATACATCTAACACATAAACGAGTTGTAAAAAGGGAGGGACACATCATAGGGCATCTAGAAGGGAGAGAAGGTCATCTACACCTTATTGGGTGGTTTTAGCCCCTAGTTTTGTAATACCGTTTGATAGTTTCTTGTATTGTATCTCCTGTATATGAGGTGTGTGAGATAATGGTTGTGTGTGAGAGTCTTATGGCTATTGAGTTACCTCTAAATATTTGATTAGTGGTACTCCTGTGAAGATATTTCTCTGCAAGTATATTGTAATTTGTTTTGATTGCTGAAAAATATATTGGGTGGCTTTTGGAGTGTGGATTTTTTTCTCTCAAAAGGGTTTTTCCCACATAAATCACTCTGTTATGATTTGAATGTTATTATGTCTATTTCTATTTTTTGTAACTATTGTAACAATCTATAAAAATAAATTCATTACCCTCCTCTCAAAGGCTAGTGTAGGAAGTTGTTGTGCTACTGAACTTCCTTACATTAAATTTACTAGCAACTAGTCTAGGGTGATTATTTCTTCTACTCCTACTAGTACCAGGGGTAAATTTCTTTGGGAGGCCCTCTTCCTCAAAGGGGCAATAATCAGGGTCTTTTGACATGTTGAGATCATGCCATTCCATTACCATACCATCACCTTCTTCCTCAAACTTAGTGTTGAAAACCACCTGTACATCAAGGCGAGTCGAAGTTTTGGCGGTTTTCACAATAGGGGAGGGTTTGGCTACATGCTCTTTAGCATATTTCATAATAAGCATAATTAAACCCTCGTACATAATAGGGTTATCACTATTCTTGGCATGATTTGCGAAACTATTCTCAAGAGAGAACAACAAATAAAAGGGCAATGAAATTATTCAATAAAGTGATTCAAAATCATGAAGTGATAAGAAAAGATGCTAGAGATATGTGCATCTAGAGTTACGTACCTCATAATGACTTTGGCCATGTCTGCCAGAGTGAAATAAGGTATTTCCTTTTATATCCTCCATCCACCATCTTCTGCACTCTCACTTTGTTTATCGAAGAAGACCAAAAGGAATTCCTCCATAGTTTGTCCCTCCCTATATAACTTCTTTCCATCCATATGCAAACTAGTGATCAGAGCAATAAAGGAATCATCAATTCTAAATTCAGCCCCAAAAGCTATAAGGGTGCCATCATGCCAACCATTCACAAATTCCTCTGTCATTGTCAGATCCTGGCCATGTAATTTCTTGAGATATGTTGCAAGGCCACCATCAGTAATCTCCATCCACAACTTCCTATTCTTTTCCCACTTTTTGCAAGAAGATTGTTCCATTCTATTTTGGTTTCCTCCCATTTAACACCTCCTTGATAAACTTGAAAAACTAGTATTGAAACCAAGCTCAAACCAGGAGATGGAAACCAGATGGTTGGGAACAATCTTGAAACCCTGGTTTTGAATCTAAACTACATATTACAATAAAGACCTTTGCACATTTGATAGGATGCCATCATTAATGGGTGGAATTTGGACAATATTTCGACATTCTTTCTTGTCAGTTTACATAGATGTATAAGGAATATTTCCCTTGCCATCCACCACCTTATATCCTCATATGCCATGGTAAGATTAGCCATATAGTCTACAAGCATAAAGCCTTCTCGATACACATGGGAGATTTGAAATTTGTTTAAATTGGTTATCATGATATGGTACTTTTATATTAAATGCTTGATCATCCAACTGGGGGTAGTCTGTTTACTCAAACATCTAATAATATTTACAGAATCACTCTGTAACCAGACTTTTTTATACCCACCTCGGATAGCCAGTTATAACCAAATGTAGGTTGCATTTGCCTCAGTAAAATGGTTTGTCTAGGTGCCCAGTGGGAGGTAACTATTATTTTTGTTTGTAATACAATTGATGTGTGTTTTGGTGTATGGGATTTTTCCAAAAGGGTTTTCCCATGTTAATTTGTGTTTATGGTTTTATGTGTTTAAATTTGAAATTTATGAATGTACATCTTAACTATAACAATTTAAATATTTTAAAGAATTTTTTTGCAACCCTCTCCTAATTAAATTAGTATTTGGAGGTTGTTTGGACAACCTAGATTCCTTTCATATTTGCATTTGAGAAGAATTCAGCTTCATTTAGGATTTGAGTATAATGTTTGTATAGCCTATGAGGCTAAGCTCTATAATTTTTGAATATTTTTGTTTCATTATATTGAAGTAATAGAAAACCAGTTATTTATATTCTTTCAGTTTCCATACAATTTTTCTTTGTTATGCTATGCATGAATCGTGGGTGGAGTAATCCTCATATATTCTAAAGGAGATAATGTTTGGGGTGTGTTATTAGAGTCCCCTACATCATATTAGCTACCATAGGATGATAAAATTACAATGGAAAGTTTCTTATAATATAGGCGAACAATTTAATTTTATAGAAGTAGAAGTTATGATAACTCAAGTTTAACCATAGATTTTAAGAGATTATTCAACACCGTCAACAATTTTTTCAAGAATTAAAGGTTTTTATTTCTAATTGGAGACCATAATCATGACATGAAATTAATACCAAGAAGCACTATTGATCCCCTATTCCTATACTTAACAAAAAGGATGATCCGTAGAGAATGTACTCATATTAGAAGAACTTAAACAAGATCACTCATAAAGACATGTTTCATATTACAATTGTTAATGAATTGCAAGATAATAAAATGTATGCAAAAGAATTAAATGCGTGTTTAGAGAGAAAGAAGTAGAATACCGAGGACATCTACTATCAGTTAGAGGTGATAAGATGGACCCTCTTAAGAGATAATTTTTAGCTCTAACAAAATACTATAGAATATTTGTGTATACCTATCATTTGCTAGTATGTGGAAACTAATCATGTTGATGGGCCTAAATGTTGATGACTTTATCAACCACATTTTCTCACAAATCTATTAAGGGGGGAATGAAAGGGCTTGATAAAATTGATCATTATTTAATAAAGGAGTTAGATATTATTTAAGTATATAAATTGACCTTTGTAAGCTACCAAAAAGGGCTTGATAAATAAATGGCTATGTAATATGACATATCATCAGATTATAATTTTCACTTTGTTGGATAATAAATAGAAAAAGGATGGCTGCTTCTCTATGGATGTAGCCCACATTAGGCAAACCACCTTAAATTTGTGTATAATTGTCATTAACATTTTAAACGATTGCTATATCTTATGAATAATGTAACAAAAAATGAGAGTGTGGGAACTCCTAAGGAAGCTCAAGATTGAGATAAAAGTCTAAAGGAGTTTTCTTATTTAGAAATGGCAAAAAAGTAGTTGTTGGAGCATTCTAAAGGTTTGATAAGTTTTAGATGATGACTAAAGATCTGATCAATAGGGAAATAAGCACAAATTCTTGTTGGCATTCAATTGTGGAATATAAAAGAAAAGTGTTTGATTTTATAGTAATCCTTGACACCTCATAAATACTACTATGTGTTAGCTTCTCGAGAAAGGTCCTAACCACTATAGTCTTGTAGGAAGGCATGGGTTATTTAAGAACCTTGACACCTTGATAACTAAAGGGAAATATTGGCATGGGTTCCTTATGAACCTCAAAGCCCCAATGATAGTGAATTCCTAATAAGTGTAGGGAAAAGCATAGAGGTTATACACATGTACCTGAAAAGAGAAATCAAATGAAGAAATAGGGTGATTGATCTATGGACCATTTTTAATATGGTTGATCTACCATGTACCATAATATAAAAGCAGTAGAAACCTGACCTAGGGGTCTTTTGGCTAATGAATGTTAGGGTTTTCAAAGCCAAGGAGAGGTGGGAAAATAATGAGGGAAAACATCAATTGAAGAGATACAACCACCATAATTAGAACAATCATCATGTGTAGAGTTTACTAAGGAGAACACTAGGGAACAACAAATGTTGATAATGAATAATATTGATGTAGGATGATGAAATGAATTAGATTTTATTTTTGCAAATAATTATTGTAAGTGATATTTGAATGAATGTAATAAAACATGTTTTCTTTGATATTTATTTTATTGTTTATTATTCGCTACATGATTGGACTACTTGGTAAGGGACCCTATCCATGACCGCACAAGTCAGATTTCTCTAATTTTGTGGCTACTACTACATCCATTACCTTATATCAAGTGTTCATCGTCATAATAAGAGTCCTAGGGTGGTGAAAAAATAATATCACAATTATATACCAAAATGAATATCTTGAAGACTCATTAATAAAAAACAATTAGCCAAAGAGGGGGGAAAATACCTAGGATTTCTTAAAGGGGAAATCTTACTCTCAACAAAATAGCCAAATGCATGAAATATTAAAATTATTATTTTTCAAATAAGAATATAATAAATAATACTGCACTCAAATAGTAGTCTTATTATTGTTTACCTTTAGAGGGGGTGACCTTTTAGAGTAATGCTTAATACAATTGAATTCATTGATAACCCATTCTTTAATTAAAATTCTCAATTTGAAGTAGGTCTATTGAAGATAACTACCAACTACCATGCATGTGTAATAAACTTACTTGACAAAAAGGTCAACTTACAATGCATATGCATATGATGACTTTATTAATTATGCCTTAATACAAAAGAAATTAGTCAGGAAGAAAGAGTTATATTTATCCATCATATAAATTACATATAGTAATGGCAAGGTATTTACAAGATAACTCGAACACTATTTCCTCTCTAACTATTTTCTAAACTTTTCTAGTTTTTTCTCTCATTTATCTTGTTCCCAATGATTTTTTAATTGCCTTTTTGCATCCTTTCTCTCTCTCTTTTTTTGATATCTTTGTAGCTCATTTATTTTCATTGAATCTCTTATTCCATTCGGACCATCTACTCCTTCATTTTTCTTGTCATAAATATTTCTATATTCCTTAGTTTCATCTAATCTCTCTTTCTTAATTTTAAAATCTTGAATTCTTCTTCTCATTATTTAGTTAATAGCTTCATGTATTCATCTATGGTTAAGAGCTAATATTTTATACTTAGTTTAATTCCAAAATTAAGTTGCTATTTTTGTGTACCTTTCACTATATGAACATGTAGTTTTGGGAATTAGCTAATGTTGGAATTGATTTTGTCTACCAATGGCTCGTTGGATTATTGTTCATTTTCAACTCTGTAATGCCCCGCCAGGAAACCCCGAAGGGATTAAGCCATAACACAAGAATAGAGTGCAATAATTTTTATTTTTTTTAAATTACAACACATAAGATGCAACAAGATATCAAAGATTCAGATTACATAGCGGAAGACTTCAACTAACACCTAAAGAGTTTCCCAACAAGATTACTTCAATTTCACAAATCACTTAACTCTCACAATTATTCTAAAGCTGAACATCTTAATAACGAGATAATTCATAATCAGGATAATTTTCTTTCAAAAGATGGAAATATAATCACAAGCAAGATTCATCATTTAAGATCCATTCATAAACTTCAATCGAGCTTTTCATTTAAAATTACAAACCATACATCTAACAATCTAATACACTAGGATTTCATCATAACATAAGAGATCTTTCCAAGCATATTTAAATTCCTTAACAACAACTGAGAATAATACATTACTCTAAGTTACATTCTCATATTCCAACTTATTGCATTTCAAAAGACGATTACATAAAAGCATCTACGATGATTCTCATCTAAACTACTTATGCATTCGATCAACATGGCATACAAGAAAGAACTGCAAATAAGCATTTAAAGTTAATTCCAATTATCCACTTAACCATTCTAACATAAGTTAATCATACATGATAAAGCTGAATAAAAGAAACATAAGAGAATACATCACATAACACCATAATGATCTCGGAGTTCACCCCTAAAGGCTACATCTCCGGGTCTGCTCAACTACAAGACCCCTCTGATAATTAATAAAGGTTAAGAATACAAGAGGTTACACCATTACAATCCAGCCATCAAGGCGATACATAAACAATATACAAACGACCGCACCGGTCAATTAATACATAAACGATCCTTGAAGAGAACAGGATCCAGCTGAACATAATCAAAGCTAAAATAAGAGGTCCATGAGAGCATCCATAAAACTGAGCCAACACCACCCAAGGTCTAACATGAAACCGACACTCACAAGGGTAGAGCCAAAAGGACGACTCACAAAGGTACTCCTAACAAGGCAAAACGACAACACACTAGCGAACGTAGGGACAAGTGTCATCACACAACCTAGTATGGATACCATGGCAAGTCTTCATAGGTCCCGGCCCCATACACTGGGTCACCCTGGCAACCTAATCTGAGCTTCCGGCCCATCCAAGCCTCATGTGGACCCACACATCCTCTCGCGAAGACAAGGAAGATGGTTTGCCATTTCAGGCCTTCTCACAGCATGTCGAATCTATGATAGCACTCGTCCCATGTGTGAGGCACATTATCTTATTTAGAGATTACATTCTAATCTATTAGGTTATCACTTATTAGACTCACTTTCGACGGGTTACCCAGCAGCCACTTTCCCATACGACACTAGACTATACTCGGACGAACTCAAAACCAAGGAATACACATGGTCTGACAAACGGAGTTCAAGAAGGGACAAACAATCACCTGGTCAAACACGACTCAAAGGTGAACACTTACTGACGGTTCTCTAACTAGAGACCTGACAAACTAAGGTCAACCATGAATCATCATTCGACTCACACAAAGAGGATATGACCAAAACGACACTACCACAATACAACCGTCAACTCGGAATCGAGGACTGAAACAGGTACCCCAAGTCAAGCCATACGACAGGGTCCTACTAAACAAAGAAAAACATGCCATTTCATAATTAAAGGCGAATACAGAAATTAAACTCGCAAGGCAATAATCAGAAAAGACAATATTTCCTCAAATTGATTTAATCAGTACAAGTCGATCAAGTTTTCTACAAGATCTAAATCAGATTACAGTTATCTACCTCAACTAGGGATAAGTTGATCTTGGTTTTCTAACTCCTAAGGTTCAAAGCATCGAACAGGCATATAAAGCCGTAATGAGTTTTTAAACCAATTCATATTAATAAAATTCAGACAACCATTAATCAACTAAAATAGGATACATTTAATCTCCAACAAAACGTCATTAACATACCAGTCTAAAACCGACCTCTACAGTTTCATATTTTCAATCCCAGATGCATAATACGAATCGCAGAATATAACATATAGAAAGAGAATCTAAATGGAGATAATCATTTCCAAAGCATATCGTTTAAATTTCTAGTGCCCAACGATAAATATTTCACTACTTTTCAATTACTCAAATAATAAGAATAAAAACAACAATAATCAATTGCGAAATAATAGTTGTAGAACTTAATTAGGAAGAAGGCATACGCCACGAAATGACGTTGAACAACAATTAGCCTATAAACTCCTTTATAACATTAACCAATATCCAATCAACCTTTCAAGATTAATGCTACCTCATTCATAATTAGGAAGCTAAATAACATTTAACATTAAAATATCTTTCGTTGAAATGATATGAAATATCATATGTTTTTTTCTTTTTTTTAATGATAAAAAAAAAACATTTAAAAAAAACCATTTTATAAAAATGATGTTTTCATTTTAACAAAAAAAAATGCATTTTAAAATTTTGGGGAGGCGAGCTGGGAAGGGCCGTGCCCTAAGCCTAGCACCGTCCCACACCATGCGGGCGGCGCCACTGCGGTGCCCGCAGGTGCCGCGGCGCCCTGCGGCCACCGTCGTGGGCCGCAGCCGTAATGGTCTGCAACCGAACGTAAGGGAAGGAGCGGCAAGGGGGACGTGCGGGGGAGAGGGGAGGAGGAGCGGGTGGAGCTCCGCTCCCCACCCTCCAACCCCAAAACACAATCCGCTAAACAAATAAAAATGCATGGTTTAAACAATAAACAAAATACGCCCAGTTTGGAGTTAAATCAAAAGAAACCCCAAAACCCAGTTTAAAACAACTCGCCCAGCTCAGGTTTTTGATAATAAATTTGATTAAAACACGCACAGTATGATAACATTAATCCCCGTCCTTTTTTAAAAAAAAAAAGACATACAGTTCGATGTAAAAGCGTTTAACACAGCGCTATTAAATTTAAAACACAGTCCGAAACTTTCAAAAACAAAACGCCCAAACAACCATGAGGAATAACACACCTCAATGAATTCATTTTAACATAATGCTACAGCCATGCATTTCCTTGAAGAACACAGCTAAAACATGGATTTAAACCCACAATCCAAATTAAAACTGAAAGCAATCAAAGATTGGATTTGGCAACAAGAAGGCAGTTCGGAATCCTACCTTAATACGCAATCCTGGAATGGCTGAAGGAGAGCCCACCTGCCAGATCCAGCATCATTCCTTCCCAAAACCTCCAAAATTTCCTCCCAACCAAAATCTTCTCCAAATTTGTCCATCCTTCCATTTTCCCCAAATTTGGGTTATATGGAAGAGTTGACCCAAAAATTCCATTTTTGGAATAAAAATTCTTTATTTA